>NC_056731.1:1847941488-1848031488 GCF_019279795.1 Protopterus annectens
TTTAAAAAGGTTTTACAAAGTTTGTGTGACATAAGGGATGACCAATCAAACCCCATATGGAAATTAGAGAGTGCAGCAAGATGACTTTCATTGTTGAAGTAGAGGAACCAGACTAATAGAGGTTAGCCAAAAAATCCAATACTTTATAAGCAGGGGTCGCAAAAGGATCAAGTTTGTTCATAAGGGTCCAACTTGCAAATTTTTCCCATTTACTTTCATGCAGTTTTCTAGTTGAAGGTTTATGATGGGCCGCAATGAACTGTAGGACAGGAGAGGAAAAGGAAAGATGCCTGGCAATCATGGGAATTGGAGAAGTCATGCCGTGAGCTTGAGATGTTAGAGGTTTGGATGAACCATGCCCTCTGGATGAGACAGTAGATCTGGAGTTGGGTCCAGAATCCATGGTTTCCGAAGATGACGCCAAAGGAAGGAAAAGCCAAAAGGGGGCAATGAGGATTACTGAATTTTCCAACCTCTTGGCTTTCTTTAGAAACTGAGATATTAGAGGAGTTGGGGGAAAGGCATAGAGTGACAGGGGGGGTCAATCCTGGAGAAGAGCATAGTACAGTTGTGTACACTTACCATAAATGTAGATGTTCAAGTGTATTCACTGTTGCAGTCATTACATTTGGGTAATCTGCTGGCAGGTTGCCCTCAGTTGGCCTGATTAACAAAGTCTTGGGTCCTGCGTCAGTTGCTGTCCCTTCTTCCATGACATCAGGTCGTCAGGGGTATAAAACATGCAGCCGACGCCATTACATCAGTTTTTCTTGCTCCAGATGTCAGGTGCCCCCTAAATGGGGAGCCAAATATTTAAGTAATTAAAAACACAAAACTATATATCTCCAAACTAAAGCAAATACATCAAAAAGGCTTTTAAGCATAGTAAAGGAAAGTATAAGTATAGGAAGAGAAAAAACAGGGGGTTGGAGGGAGGGTAACCAGGACTGCAACAGTGAATACACCTACATTTATGGTAAGTGTACACAACTGTACTATGTTCTTCATGTTTCACTGTTGCAGTCATTACATCTGGGTAGATTCCCAGAGCTACGGTTGGAAGGATGGAATTATACAGCATTAGGACCAGCTATAAGGCCCTGCAGGACAGCAGTGGCAAAGCCAGCTCTGGATTTAGAGAAGAGAGGTAAATGGTAATGTTTGGTGAACGTATGAACTGAGCTCCAGGTGGCAGCTTCTAGAATGTCTCTGGTAGGAACACCTCTGAGAAAGGTTGTAGAAGTAGATGCAGCCCTGGTGGAATGATATCTGATCCCCTGGGGGATAGTTTTACCATGGTGCATATAGCAGAAACAAATACAATGGCTTATCCATTTGGAAATAGTCTGCTTTGAAATAGCCTTTCCCTCTGCCCCTGCAGCAAATGCCACCAGTAGTTGATCAGATTTTCTTAAGAGATTTTGTCCTGTTTAAGTAAAATCTAAGCTGTCTGTGTACATCCAATGAATGCAGAATGTGCTCCCCCTTGTTCTGTGGATTGGGAAAGAAAGTTGGCAAATGAATGGTTTGATTAAGAGCCACACTGGATACCACCTTAGGCATGAAGGATGGACTGGTCCTGAGAGACACCCTGTCTGCATGAAAAATAATGAAAGGCTCCACTGCCATAAGAGCCTGTAATTCGGACATCCTTCTAGTTGAAGTGACTGCTAAAAGGAAAGCTGTTTTCCAAGAGAGAAATTTTAAGTCTGCAGTATCAGCTGGCTCGAAAGGAGGAACAGTAAGTTTTTCCAAAACAAAATTGAGGTCCCAGGCAGGGGTTGGAGCTCTCCTGGGTGGTCTTAAGTTTTTGGCCCCTCTGAGATACTGCTTTAGCAGAGGATGAGAGAAGAGGGGAGGCTCCGTGCTGTAATGAGCTGAAATGGCTGAGGCATGTATTTTTATGGAAGAAAAGGACAGGCCTTTGTGAAGCATCTCAGTTAAGTATTGTAAAATCTGAGGAATATTGGGCATTGCTGTGCTTATCCCTTGTGATTGATTCCAGGCACAAAATATTTTCCATTTGTCAGCATAAGATTTTCTAGTACTAGTCCTTCTTGCCTCCAAAATGACATCCATCACAGGTTTGCAGGTGATTAGCCACGCTGCAAGATTCAAAGTTTGGAGCTGAGTGTGCAGAACTTGGTTGTTCTGCTGAGACAGTAATTAAGGTGTCTGAGGCAGGTGCTATGGTGGAAGGTGTGACACATTGCGCAGGAGTGGGTACCAGTGTTGGCGAGGCCAGTCTGGAGCAATCAAAATAATTTTTGGGTTGTCCTGTTTGACTTTTAGTAGAACTTTGGAGAGCAGAGGCAGAGGGGGAAAGACATAGACTGACAGATTTTTGAATGATAGAGCATCTAATTTCCAGGCTTTTTTGTGATGAATTCTTGTGCAGAATTTGTCCAACTGATAGTTCTGGGGTGAGGCAAAAAGATCTATGTATGGACTACCCCATTTGCGTGTTAACATGTTGAAAGTCCGTGGTTCCAGTTTCCATTCGTGTGGGTCCATGAGATTTCTGCTTAGTTCGTCTGCCAGAGTATTCAGCTTTCCTGGCAGGAATTGAGCTTGTAGCTGTATTTGAAAGGTCAAGGCCGTGTTCCACAATGCCATGGCTAGTCTGCAAAGGGGGTAGGTGTGTGTACCCCCCTGCTTATTTATGTACCACATAACTGTGGTGTTGTCTGTCTTTATCATTAATTGTCCTGGATGAAGGTAGTCCTTGAAGGCTGTCAGTGCATTCTGTACAGCTAGCATCTCTTTTTGATCGATATGAAGGTGCATTTAATTTGGGCTCCATTTGTCCTGAATGCACTTCCCTGCCAGATGAGCCCCCCCAAGCATAGTCTGATGCATCTGTAGTTAAGAGTTTGGGCGGCAGGGGGTGGAGTGAATGGCAGTCCCTTGTTTTGGTGGCAGGCCTCTGCCCACCACAGGAACTCTAGTTGCAGGTAAGATATGATAGGAATCATTGTTTCCAGGCTGTGACTGTGTTGACTCCATAAACTTTTTAAGTACCACTGAATTTTCCTCATATCCAGTCTTGCATATGGAATTAGAAGAATGCAGGAGGCCATGAACTCCAAGGCTTGCAGAATAGAATTTTTGTGGCCACCTGTTTGAAATAAGTTACCAAATTATTACAAATCTGGCGTAAGGTAAGCCATCTGGGCAGTTGTATTCAAGCTTGCATCCAGGAATGTAATTTTTTGAGAGGGTACCAGTTGTGATTTCTTTTCGTTTATAGTGTACCCTAGACAAGTTAGAACCCTTTTTACAAATGCCAGATGTTTTAGAATAATGCCCCTGTTTTCTGCCTGAATTAGACAATTGTCCAGATATGGATATATTTGAATATTTCTTTGTCTGCAACTGCAATTACTGGAGCCAGGCACTTTGTGAAGACCATGGGCGCAGTAGATAAACCAAAGGGCAGTGCAGAGAACTGGTAATGCAAGTAGCCTGCTTTGAAGCGGAGGTATCTTCTGCAAAATTCCCTGATTGGGACATGCAGGTAAGCCTCTTTTAAGTCTAGAGTTACCAACCAGGCATCTTTGCCCAGCATAGGAAGTAACTGTTGAACAGTCAGCATCTTGAATTTTGGAATGTCCAGAAATGTGTTTAGAGTAGATAAATCCAGACTTGGACGCCATAATTTGTCTTTTCTGGGTACGAGGAAAAGTCTTGAATAGAAACCTTATCCCTTTTCCTCTTCTGGAACCAGCTGAATAGCCCCCATGTTCATGAGGGACAGTACTTGTTTCTGGGCCTCTGCCCACTGATTTGGGGGCAGGTCTGGCCGTCCATTTGGGATTGGCAATGTGTGGAAATGAAATCTGCATCCCCGGGATACTATACTTAAAACCCATTTGTCCTGGGTTATAAGTTGCCAGTTTCTTGCATGAAGTGCCAGTTTTCCCCCCAAAGGGGCGGCCAAAAGGTAAGTGCTTGGTAAGTGTAAAGGGAAGTCATTGAGACTGCTTACCATAGGGAGGTGCCTTGTTGTTTCCAGATTTGGAGGAGGAGGCACCCCATTGTTTTGTTCTAAAAGTCCCTTGTGACTGAAACCTGGAGCCTTTGGAATGTTAGGGTTTGACTTGAGTGGCTCTCAAAGGAAAGTACAGTTTTGTACCTACCATAAATGTAGATGTTCGAGTGCTAATACAGCTGCAGTCATAACAGATGGGTTCTCCTGCCATCAGGCGGGTCCTCGGTCAGCCGAATTCCAAAGTCTAGGTCCGGCGTCGGTTGTCGTCGCTTCTTCCCTGACGTCAGTGCGAAAGGGGTATAAAGGAACCAGCCAACGCCATTTTCTTCAGTTTTTCTTGCCCCAGATGTCAGGTGCCCCCAGAAGGAAGGCAATACATAAATTTGTGTAATAATGCAGTGCTATATAATCAAAATACAATAGTTGCAAGCAAATACATCATAAATGAATACCCCAATCAAGTAGTATGAGGATGTGTTAGCCTATAGGCCTGTCCCAAGAGGGGAAGGAGGGAGGGAAACCTGGACTGCAGCTGTATTAGCACTCGAACATCTACATTTATGGCAGGTACAAAACTGTACTATGTTCATCGTGCATACAGCTGCAGTCATAACAGATGGGTAGAATCCCAAATCTAAGAAAGGGGTGGTAGGCACTAGGTGGAACTAGGAGGAGCCAAAATGCCCTGCAAGACTGCAGTGGCAAAGCCTGCTCTAGATTTGGAGTATAATGGTAGGCTGTAGTGCTTGGAGAAGGTATGCACAGAACTCCAAGTGGCTGCTTCCAAAATATCCTTGGTAGGAACTCCTCTGAGGAAGGCTGCAGAGGTGGTTGTGGCCCTGGTGGAATGAGTTCTAATGCCTGTAGGTACAGTTTTGCCATGAAAGGAATAGCAAAAACGTATGCAGTGGGCTATCCATTTTGAGATTGTCTGTTTGGAAATTGGCTTTCCTTGAGCTCCTACCGCATAGGCCACAAAGAGCTGTTCTGATTTTCTGAAAGGCTTTGTTCTGTCCAAATAATAACGCAGTTGTCTGTGGATGTCCAAGGAATGCAGTAATCTCTCCCCTTTGTTTTGAGGATTAGGATAAAAAGTAGGTAAATGTATGGCCTGATTTAAAGCTACCCTGGATACCACTTTAGGCATAAAGGACGGGTTGGTTCGTAAGGAAACTCTGTCCTGATGGAAGATGATAAAAGGCTGTACAGCCATGAGGGCCTGTAGTTCTGAAACTCTACGAGCTGAGGTGATAGCCAGAAGGAAAGCTGTTTTCTAGGACAAATATTGCAAATCTGATGAGGCAGCTGGCTCAAAGGGAGGCAAGGTTAGCTTTTCCAGAATGTAATTAAGATCCCATGCAGGTATTGGTTGTTTCCTTGGAGGTCTTAAATTCTTAGCCCCTCTGAGGAACTGTCTTAAGAGAGGGCGAGAGAATAAAGGAGGAACAGTGTTGTATTCTGCAGAAATGGCTGAGGCATGGATTTTGATGGAGGAGAAAGAAAGTCCACTGCTTAGCAGTTCAGCCAAATATTGTAGTATTTGAGGTAAATTCAGTTTTCCAGGGTCCTGGCCCTTTTTCTCATTCCAGACACAAAAACGTTTCCATTTTGCGGAGTAAGCTTTTCTAGTTGATGGCCTTCTGGCCACCAAAATGACATCCTGCACCTCCTTGGAGAGTAGAGCCTGTTGTGATGCTAAGGAATCTTCCATGCGGCCAGATTGAGTGTCTTTAGCTGGCTGTGAAGAGTTTTGAAGCTGTGCTGAGTCAGAAGAAGAGGCATTAGAGGCAGGGTCCATGGTGGTGAATGTGTCAGGCTCCTCAGGAGTGGGTACCAGTGTTGCCTTGGCCAGTCCGGAGCAATGAGAATCATCTTTGGTCTGTCTGCTCTGGTCTTCAATAGAACTTTGGGCAGCAGAGGAAGAGGTGGGAAGGCATAAACTGTCATTGATGTCCAACTGAAAGAGAGAGCGTCCACTCTCCAGGCTTTTGGATGGAAGATCCTTGAGAAGAATTTTGTCAATTGATGATTTTTGTGGGAGGCAAAGAGATCTATGTCTGGCCTTCCCCATTCTTGGATTATCTCTGTAAAAACTTTTGGATGCAATTTCCATTCGTGTGGATCTGTCATATTCCTGCTTAGGTTGTCTGCCAGCGTGTTTTCCTTGCCTGGCAAGTACTGTGCTTGTAGTTCCATTTGTAAGTCCAAGGCCATGTTCCAAAGTGACATGGCCAGTCTGCATAGGGGGTAGGAATGTGTTCCTCCCTGTTTGTTTATGTACCACATAACTGTGGTGTTGTCTGTTCTTATCAATAGTTGACCTGGTTGTAGAAGGTCCTTGAAAGCTATAATAGCATTTATTACTGCTAGCATTTCTTTTTGATTGATGTGAAGGTGCTTTTCTTTTTGGGACCATTTGCCCTGAATGCACCGATCTGTCATGTGCGCCCCCCAGGCGTAGTCCGAGGCGTCTGTTGTGATGACTTGATTTGCTTGAGGCTTGCTGAATGAAAGGCCTGTGTTTGTTTGACATGCTTGTGCCCACCACAGAAATTCCTTTTGCAGACATGGAATTAGTGGTATTATTGTTTCCAAACTGTGGCTGTGTTGAGACCATATGTTTTTCAGGTACCATTGTAGTTTCCTCATATGCAGCTTTGCACATGGGATTAGCAAGATGCAAGATGCCATGAATCCCAGAGCCTGCAGGATTTTCCTTGCAGTCAGCCTGGTGCAATTTGCTAGTGTTCTGAAGTATTGAATTAGTTGCCCCTGCTTCTCTGGCGTGAGGTAGGCCATCTGGGTGTTTGTGTCCAAATTGGCACCCAGGAAAATTATCTTCCGAGAGGGTATTAGCTTTGATTTCTTTTTGTTGACTGTTTATCCCAGAGAGTTCAACAACATTATTACATAAGCCAGATGTTTCAGAAGAATGTGCTTGCTGTCCGCTTGGATCAGGCAGTCGTCCAAATAGGGGTATATTTGTATCCCTTGAAGTCTGCAGTAGGCAATTACTGATGCCAGGCATTTCGTGAATACTCTGGGCAGTAGATAAGCCAAAGGGCAATGCAGAGAATTGATAATGGGTTGAACCTGCAAGAAATCTGAGGTACCTTCTGCAATTTTGTCTGATTGGGACATGCAGGTAGGCCTCCTTGAGGTCCAATGTTACCAGCCAAGACTCCTTGCCCAGCATGGGAAGAAGTTGCTGTAGGGTGAGCATCTTGAATTTTGGTACTAGTAGAAATGTGTTTAGGATGGATAGGTCCAAAATAGGTCTCCAATCTTTTCCCTTCCTTGGCACCAGAAATAGCCTGGAATAAAAACCTTGACCTTGTTCGTGCGTAGGCACCTCTTGAATAGCTTTCATGTTTATGAGATCTGTAATTTGCCTTTGTGCCTCTGCCCTTTAATTTTGTGGCAGGTTTGGCATGCCTCTCATTTTTGGAAGGGTGTGAAAATGGAATTTGTAGCCTCTGTTTATAATATCCAGGATCCATTTGTCCTTGGTGACAATATGCCAATTTTTTGAAAATAATGCCAGCTTTCTTCCTAAGGGGGCTGCCATTTCAGACTTGGTTGGCATGCAAAGGGGAAAGTCATTGGGTTTGCTTTCTGAAAGATTGCGAGTTATCCTCACCACCTCTTTGTGTAGGAGCTTGCCACTGTCTGCCTCTAAACGATCCTTGGGATTGTCCTCTGCCACTCGGGCGCCTGTATCTGCCTCTTTGGGGTCTGTCCGTAGCAGGAAAGGACCAGTTTTTGGAAGGCCAATTTCTACTAAAGCATGGGGGTTGTACCTGTAGAAATTCTTTCACAGTTTGCATTGATTTAGCCTTTTCCTCCATTTTCCTTAACACCTCCTCGGCCTTAGCACCAAATAGTACATCCTTTTGAAGAGGGGCATCTAGTAATTTAGCTTTGACATGATCAGGTAAGGCTTGTTCCTTGAGCCAGGCATGCCTACGTATGACTGATCCTGTAACAGCAGCTCTACATGAGGCCTCTAGAGCATCAAAACCACATTGTAAGGTATGCTTACCCACTTGTTCTGCACTATGCATCAAATCCTGCAACTCCTTCAAGTCTGGTTGTTCAGGTTGTGACATTTTACTTTTCAATTGTGATAACAAAAACTGTTGGTATTTTAGCATATGAAACCGCCAGTTTAAGGCCCTCATGGATAAGGTAGCCGAGGTATATACCTTTTTTCCCCACCTTTCTAAGGATCTGGAGTCTCTCTCGGAAGGTAATGGATTTTTAGCAATGGAGGCCTTAACTCCCTTGGGGCCCTGTGAGATGGTTTCTGGGTCAGCAGCATGGCTCTTGTATAGAAATTGGTGTGAGTCAGGAACCCTATAGTACCTGTCAGGCTTAACTGGAGCTGGAGGTAGAGAGTCTGGGTTAAGGCAGGCCTCCGCGTAAACATCATCTAGGATGTCCAAGACAGGAGGTATTGCCAGAGGCCTGTGCTGAGGCAGCAAGAGAAATTCCCTGAGCCTTTTCTTGGAATTAGAATAATCTTGGCCTTCCCAGTGGAAGTGTTCCCTTAAGGTATGCAAAGTTTCCCCAAATGAGTAATCCTCTGGGGGGGAGACAGAAGGGATGGATTCCTCCGCATCAGAGTCTTCAAAAGGGGAGTAAGAATGTTCCAGATCATCAGAGTGCTCTGAAATAATGGAGCCCTGATCAGAGGAGGGGGAATCTTCCTCCACTCTGGGCCTTTTGTCCTGGGGGCTGAGAACCTCTGATAAGAGTAATTAAATCCTCAGCCATTTTAAGCATCTGTTTTTTAGGCATGGGGCCTGGAGATGGGCCCTGTGTAGCTGGTCTCTTAGAGTGCAAGGTTGCTTTAGACTTTGTGAAAGCCTTGATGGAGAAAGAAGAGGAAGGTCTGAAGACACCTTAAGTGGAGGTGGACCTGTCCACATTCTGAGTTTCAACGCCAAGAGTGGCTTCGGTATCTGTAATCGGGGTGTGGGCCGAGGAGCCTGCGACCTCGGGCACAGGAGACACCGCCAAAGAAGTGTTGTCGGTAGTCAGGGCTGCGTAGGTGCCTCGCTGAGAACCGGACCACGTGTAGTCGGCTTTGGCGTGGTGTCGGTAGAGGCCGCGGACCTCGTGTGTCGGTCCTTGTCTTTGCGTTTTTTAGACAAAACCGGAGTCGGAGTATCCGACGACATAGTATAGTTAAATGCTTTCCCAAAATAATGCTGGGCGAACTCCGCCCGACGCTTAATAGTGCGTTTGTTGAAAGTAGCACAAAAGCGACAGACCGAGACGTCGTGGTCTGGGCCTAAACAAGGTATACAGAGGGAATGGAAATCCTTATGCGGTATTTGCTTCCCACAAGAAATACAATTATTAACTTTGTCTGACATCAGTCTGAGGCAAGAAAAGTTTCCCCAACGGGGTACTTAGCTTTTAAGAAGACTTCGGTTTCCAATTTTTCGTAATCTCAGGAGCTGGCCGACCGGCACTTGCGAACTGCTTCTGCTTCGGGCACCACGCGGCAAGAAAGACTGGAGAAAATGGCGTCGGCTGGTTCCTTTATACCCCTGTCGCACTGACGTCAGGGAAGAAGCGACGACAACCGACGCCGGACCTAGAATTTGGAATTCGGCCGACCGAGGACCCGCCTGACGGCAGGAGAACCCATCTGTTATAACTGCAGCTGTATGCACGATGAACATCTGGAAAGGACCAGTTCTTAGTAGGCCAGTGCCTACTAAATCTTGGAGGTTGCACTTGTAAGAAATCTTTCACAGTTTGCATAGATTTAGCTTTATCTTCCATCTTTTTTAAAACTTCTTCAGCCTTATTACCAAAGAGGCGGTCCTGTTGTAAAGGAGCATCCAACAATTTTGCTTTAACATGATCAGGCAAAGTTTGCTCTTTGAGCCAAGCATACCTTCTTAACACAAACCCAGTTACAGCAGCCCTGCAAGAGACCACCAAAGAATCAAAAAGTACAGTTTTGTACCTACCATAAATGTAGATGTCCGATAGGAATGCATCTGCAGTCCTTACAAATGGGTTGTCCTGTCGTCAGGCAGCCCTTCGGTCGGCCGGATTCCAAAGTCTGGGTCTGGCCTCGGCTGGTGTCGCACTTCACCCGACGTCATAGCTGCAGTTCTGCGGGTATAAAGGCATCAGCCGACGCCATTTTCCTCAGTGTTTCTTGCCCCAGATGCCAGGTGCCCTCTTGGAAGGCTAAATTTGGATAAATGCCAATGTTTCCAAATAGTAGAGAGCAAACACAAAAAATAAGCATGTATGTACATATATACAAACAAATACACCATAATAGATCCCCCCCAGCTAGCTATAAGATGGGTAAATACCCTAGGAGTACCACAGAGGGGAAGGCGGGTGGGTAATCCTGACTGCAGATGCATTCCTATCGGACATCTACATTTATGGTAGGTACAAAACTGTACTATGTCCTTCAAGGATGCATCTGCAGTCCTTACAAATGGGTAGAATACCATAGCCAAACTAGGGGAGGAGGAAAGAAGAGATTATGGTGTAGTTAGGATCCCTTGTAAAACAGCAGTGGCAAAACCTGCTCGGGATCTAGAGTATAAAGGTAAGTTATAATGCTTGGCAAATGTATGCACGGAGGTCCAAGTAGCAGCCTCTATAATGTCCTTGGTAGCCACTCCTCGTAAGAAAGCTGTGGTAGTGGCTGTAGCCCTTGTAGAGTGAGGCCTGATGTTCTCTGGAGTTTTCTTTCCATGGTAGGAATAACAAAATCTAATGCAATTTCCTATCCACTTGGAGATTGTCTGGTTTGAAATTGCTTTTCCTTCCCTTCCTGTTGCATATGCTACCAGTAGCTGGTCAGTTTTTCTATTGCCCTTGGTCCTGTCCAGGTAGTAGCGTAACTGTCTATGTACATCCAAGGTATGCAACAGTCTTTCTCCCCTGTTCTGTGGGTTGGGGAAGAATGTAGGTAGGTGGATAGCCTGATTTAAAGATACTCTGGATACCACCTTAGGCATAAAAGTAGGATTTGTTCTCATGGACACTCTATCTTGATGGAAGATCAGGAAGGGTTGCACTGCCATTAATGCTTGTAGCTCAGATACCCTTCTTGCTGAAGTGATTGCCAGTAGGAAAGCAGTCTTCCATGATAAGTATTGTAATTCTGCTGTTGCTGCTGGTTCGAAAGGAGGAAGTGTCAATTTTTCTAGCACAAAGTTCAAGTCCCATGCTGGCAATGGTGGTTTCCTAGGAGGTTTTACATTTTTAATTCCTCTCAGAAACTGCCTGAGCAGAGGATGCGAGAAGACAGGAGGATCCAAGCTGTATTCTGCTGAAATTGCTGATGCATGTATCTTAATGGAAGAATAGGACAGGCCTGTGTGGAAGAGCTCTGCCAAGTATTCCAGGATGTTGGCTATGTTTACCAGTGACACATCTTCTCCCTTTGCAGTACTCCAAATGAGATATCTTTTCCATTTTGCTGCATAATTTTTCCTTGTTGAGGGCCTGCGAGCCTCAAGGATAATGTCTTTAACCCTTTGTGATAAATTTGGGCTAACTGATCTTATGTAATGTTCCGGGCAGTCAGCTGCAGAGTTTTCAGGCTTGGGTGCAGGATGTTGAAGTTGTTCTGTGTTAACAGCAATGGAACCAGGGGTAGTGTCCATATTTGTTCCCGAGACATGCTCCTTAGTAATGGGTACCAATGTTGCCTTGGCCAGTCTGGAGCTATCAGAATGATCCTTGGACGGTCCTCTTTGATCTTCAATAGCACCTTGTGCATCAAAGGAAGTGGTGGGAATGCATATGCCATCAGGTTCTTCCAACTGAAAGATAGGGAGTCCACCTTCCAAGCATGTGGGTGGTACGTCCTTGTGCAGAATTTCTTTAGCTGGTGATTGCGTGGGGATGCAAATAAGTCTATTTCTGGGAGTCCCCATTTTCTTGTAATGGCTTTGAAGATGTCCGGATGCAGCATCCATTCGTGGGCATCCGTGGTAGTCCTGCTTAATATGTCTGCTAGAATGTTTTGTTTTCCTGGTACAAAAATTGCTTGTAACTGAATGTTGTAACTCAGAGCCACATTCCATAGGTCCAGTGCCATCCGGCATAGAGGGTATGAATGTGTGCCTCCCTGTTTGTTGATGTACCACATAACAGTGGTGTTGTCTGTCCTTATCATCAAATGACCTTCTCGGAGAAATGGTCTGAATGTCTGGATTACCAATTTTACTGCCAGCATTTCCTTTAGATTTATGTGCAAGTGCAGCTGGTCTTGAGTCCATAAGCCTTGTATGCACTTGTCCAGCATGTGGGCCCCCCAACCGAGGTCTGAGGCGTCCATCGTGATGGTTTGGCTTGGTTGAATGCTGTAGAAGGGCAATCCTGTGTTTGATTGACAGGCCTGAGCCCACCATAGGAACTCTTGCTTCAGGCATGGGATTATTGGAATTTTGGTTTCTAGGCTGTGCTTGTGTTGAGACCATAAATTCTTTAGGTACCACTGTAGCTTCCTCATATGCAGTCTGGCATGAGGGACCAGTATTATGCAGGATGCCATGAAGCCCAGGGCTTGCAGTACTTTTCTTGCTGTTAGATGGTTCTGCTTTGTTAATGCCAAGAAGTAGAGAGGTAGTTGCTCTTGCTTTTCTGCAGTTAGGAATGCCATTTGCTTTGATGTGTCCAGCTCTGCACCCAGAAAGGTTATTCTTTGGGATGGTATCAGCCTTGACTTTTTTATATTGACTGTATATCCCAGGGCTTGCAGCAGGTAAATGACTCTTTGTAAGTCTT
This sequence comes from Protopterus annectens, assembly GCF_019279795.1. NCBI lineage: Eukaryota > Metazoa > Chordata > Ceratodontiformes > Protopteridae > Protopterus > Protopterus annectens. The sequence continues at coordinate 1,847,954,261 of NC_056731.1, forward strand.
CTGTTAGCTTGTTTTGTTGTCCGCTTGTATCAGGCAGTCGTCCAGGTAGGGTAAATTTGGATTCCTGAAGCCTGCAATGAGCAATTACTGATGCCAGGCATTTCGTGAACACTCTGGGCGCAGTAGATAAGCCAAAGGGCAATGCTGAGAATTGATAATGCTCTGATCCTGCAAGAAATCTGAGGTATCTTCTGCAATTTGGTCGTATGGGGACGTGCAGGTATGCCTCCTTGAGATCTAGAGTTAGCAGCCAAGACTCCTTGCCCAGCATGGGAAGAAGCTGCTGTAGAGTCAGCATTTTGAATTTTGGAACAATGAGGAATGTGTTTAAAGCGGACAGGTCGAGTATAGGCCTCCATTTGCTCTCTTTTCTTGGTACCAGGAAGAGTCTGGAGTAAAATCCCTTTCCTTGCTCCATAGATGGTACCTTTTCCACAGCTCTCATCTTTAATAATTGAGATATTTGTTTTAGAGCTTCTGCCTTTTGATTTGGCGGTAGGTTTGGCATTCCTCTCTTCCCTGGTAGAGTATGGAAGTGGAACCTGTAGCCTTGGTCTATTGTCTGTAAAATCCACTTGTCTCTTGTGATGTAATGCCAGTTTATTGAGAATAAAGCTAGTTTTCCGCCTAAGGGTGCTTCTAGTTGTTCCCTGGTAGGCGGTGCCAGAGCCAAGTCACTGTGATTGTCCTGTTGCAGTGGTGGTGGCTGTGTCTGTGCCTCGCTGGTTGTTACTCTGCCACTGGCGTCCCCTGTAGGCACCCCTGGATTGGTTTCTGCCTCTTGATCGCCTATTCCTGCCTCTTTGTGCTTTAGAGGAGTCTGGAAAGGACCAAGTTTTGGAGGGCCAATTCCTGCTAAACCTTGGTGGTTGGACCTGTAAGAAATCTTTCACTGTTTGTACAGATTTTGCCTTCTCCTCCATCTTCTTCAGTACCTGTTGTGCAGGAGAACCAAATAAATTGGCCTTGTCCATGGGAGCATCTAACAGTTTTGATTTGACATGGTCCGGTAAGGCCTGCTCTTTCAACCATGCATGCCTTCTGATAACTGTGCCAGTCATGGCTGATCTAAAGGAAGCCTCCAGTGCATCATAGCCGCATTTTAAAGAATGGTTACTAACTTGCTGAATGTTATGTACCATTTCCTGAACATACTTCTTATCAAAAGGTTCATCAGAGGACAGTTTTTTAGTTAACTGGTCAAGCATAAATTCTTGATATTGAATCATATGAAATTGACAGTTCAAGGCCCTAGCTGACAGAGTCGCAGAAGTGTAAACCTTTTTACCCCATCTCTCTAAGGACCTGGAATCCCTTTCAGAGGGGAGGGGATTTTTAGCAGAGGTAGTTGCTACAGCCTTAGGCCCCTGGGAGATAGTCTCGGGATCTGCAAAAGGAGCCTTGTATAAATGGTGATGTGTGTCCGGGACCCTGTAGTACCTATCGGGCTTAGCAGGGGCCGGAGGTAATGAATCAGGAGCAGTACAAGCATCATTAAATGCATCATCTACAACAGAAATAACTGGAGGTATAGCTAAAGGCCTATGTTGAGGTAAATGCAAAAAGGTTCTAAGCCTTTTTCTGGAGTCTGAAAAATCTTGGCCCTGCCACTGAAATTGTTCCCTCATAGCATGCAAGGTTTCCCCAAAGGAAAATTCCTCAGGTGGAGAGGCAGAAGGGATGGACTCTTCAGCATCAGAGTCTTCGTAAGGGGAATAAGGAGCCTCTGGAGGGTCTGTATTATCTGAATCATCAGAGGAATCATCTGTGGACACTGGCTCAGGGGGCTCTGCTCTAGGCCTCTTCTCTGGAGGTGGATGAGAGGCCCTGTCTGGATGAGGTTGGGATCCCCGGATTAAAGAAATAAGATCCTCTGTCAAGGAAAGCATTTGGGAACTAGAGCTGGGCCTGTGAGAGGGGGTCTTAACAGGCACAGTTTTTGTAGCTTTAGCTGCTTTAGCCCTGGCAAAGGCCTTAATGGACATGGCTGCAGGAGGCCTAGCAGCTCCACGTGCAGGAGTTGAGATATCCAAGGGAATAGTGTCGGATAATTCCTGAGAAACCGCAACCGAAGGTTGGATTTCAGAAGCCGATTCCACCAGGTTTGAAGAGGCCTCGGTAGAAGGCATGTTTTCGGCTGAAGGAAGAACCGCTTGCTCGGTCCTTTTCCTTGCGTTTTTTTGGATATTTGTGAAGTCGGAGGATCCGACGGCATAATATAAGCAAAATCAGAGCCAAAAAACTGCTCAGCAAATTCCGACCGACGTCTAAGCGTCCGTCGGTTAAAAGAAGCACAGGCTAGACAAGCTGCGACGTCGTGGTCTGGGCCTAAACAAGGTAAGCAGTAAGAGTGGAAATCTTTATGAGGTATTTGTTTCCCACAAGTTAAACAATTATTCACTTTTTCTGACATCGGCTGAGGCAAGAAAGAGTCCCCAACGGGGTACTTAGCTTTTTAGAAGTCTTCGAAGTAGTATTTGGTAGTAGTAATCTCTGGTTCTGACCGACCGGCACTTGCGAACAGCTTCTGCTTCGGGCGCCACGCGGCAAGAAAGACTGAAGAAAATGGCGTCGGCTGATGCCTTTATACCTGCAGAACTGCAGCTATGACGTCGGGTGAAGTGCGACACCAGCCGAGGCCAGACCCAGACTTTGGAATCCGGCCGACCGAAGGGCTGCCTGACGACAGGACAACCCATTTGTAAGGACTGCAGATGCATCCTTGAAGGACATCCACATTGCAAAGTATGTTTTCCAACTTGTTCAGCTGAATGCAATAAATCCTGTAAATCTTTATTTTCCACATAGTCAGAAATTAACATAATTTTCTGTTTAAGCAGTCCCATGATATGCTGTTGATATTTAAGCATATGAAATTGACAGTTTAAAGCCCTGATTGTCAAGGTTGCAGAAGTGTAAACCTTCTTACCCCATCTATCCAGCGCCCTGGAATCTCTATCAGAAGGGGTAGGATTTTTAGCAGTAGAGGCCTTAATGCCCTTAGGACCCTGAGAAATGGTTTCAGGATCTGCAATAGGATTTTTGAAAAGGAATTTGTGGGAGTCAGGAAAGTACAGTTGTGTACCTACCATAAATGTAGATGTTCGAGTGTATTCACTGTTGCAGTCATTACTCTTGGGTTATCCACCAGCAGGCTACCCTCAGTCGGCCAGGATTCCAAAGTCTGGGTCCGTCATCGGCTGCTGTCGCCTCTTCCCTGACGTCACCGCGCCAGGGGTATAAAAGATGCAGCCGACGCAATTTTCTTCAGTCTTTCTTGCTGCGCGGTGCCCGAAGCAAAAGCAGTTCACAAGTGCCGGTTGGCCGACTCCTGAGATTTTTTAAGGTAGAGACATCCGCGGGTTCCATAATTGAAGCATCTTGTGGCATACCAGACTCCAAATGGGTCTCAGCAGAGGCCTGCGAATCAGAAATAGCGGGTATCAGGGGCTGCGAAAGCACCTCATTGAGTACCAGCGAACTGGCGACTGGCTTGGGAGAAGCATCGTCGTCAGTTTTGGACCTCAACTGGCTGTCTCTGTATTTTTCTTTGCGTTTTTTAGGTATTCCGGTAGTCAGATTGCTAATCGACGACATTTCTGGATAATTAAATCATGAGTCAAAATATTTAGAAACAAAAATATACTGACATTTAATATTGCGTTGATTAAATTTAGCACAAAACCGACAGCAAGGTACATTGTGGTCATGGCCTAAGCAAGGAATACAGTACAAATGAAAATCCTTATGAGGCATTTTCTTCCCACAAGTAATGCAATTATTAACTTTTACTGACATTGGTAAGGAGCAAGAAAAGGTTTCCTCAATGGGGTACTTAGCTTTTTAGTTCAAGACTTCGGTTCTGAAACTCGAAAACGAAAATTTCAGGAGTCGGACGACCGGCACTTGCGAACTGCTTCTGCTTCGGGCACCGCACAGCAAGAAAGACTGATGTAATGGTGTCGGCTGCATGCTTTATACCCCTGACGACCTGACGTCATGGAAGAAGGGACAGCAACCGATGCAGGACCCAAGACTTTGTTAATCAGGCCGACTGAGGGCAACCTGCCAGCAGATTACCCAAATGTAATGACTGCAACAGTGAAATATGAAGAACATCTACATTCGTTGTCCAGAGAGGATGCAAAAAGACTGCAGCAAGGCTGGCCTCAGTGACGAGAAATCTCTTTCGCCACCACAGGATTAAAAGACCACTCATGAGGCATGAGAATAGTTCTGCTCAGTTTGTCCGCTATCACGTTGGAGCTTCCCATAATGTGTGTTGCTATGAGAAAGCAGTTGAAAGAAATCACCTGTTGGCAAACACTGAGGGCTTCTCGACACAATGGGTAAGACTTGGTTTGCCCTTGTTTGTTGATATACCAGACTACTGACATTTTGTCCATCTGAACTGCTACCTTTCCTAGAGGAATGGCATCCTGAAATGTTTGCAATGCTAATAGCACTGCCCTCACATCTAGAATATTGATGTGCAAGTTGGCCTCCAGTGGGGACCATGTGCTTTGGACTGTCTTTCGCAGATAATGCCCCCCCCCCCACTCTGGGAAGCATCCATGGTCACTATGGCTAGGGGTTGTGGAAGGATGAATGGTCAGACTGAAAGAAACTCATTAGAGTGGGGCCACCATGAAAGATCTTGTTTGCAGTGACACTGGCTGATCTATCAGAGACCACTGGGGGTCTAGCAACCATTATGAGATTCGCATGTGATATCTTGCTAAGGGAACCAGAGTGAATGAGGCTGCTATGCAGCCTAATGCTTGAAGGACTAATCTGGCTATAACACTTGTGCTCTGGATAATTTGGCTGACCTGAGATCTGATCCTTTGTAGTCTTTCCAGTGGGAGTGAAGCACTTCCTGTAACTGTGACCAACAGGGCTCCAGTGAATTCTAGTTGTTGTGAGGGCTGTAAATCTGACTTTTGTAATTTATTGTGATGCCTAGAGATGCAGAGTGTAATCTTTTGTCCGTTCTATTTGACGCCTGGTGGTAGCGGTGAGGAGCCAGTTGTCGCGGTATGGAAAAACTCAAAATCCTTGCAGTCTGAGATGAGCTGCTACCACTGCCATGCATTTGGTGAACACCCTGGGGGCTGAAGTGAGTCCAAAGAGCAGTACTCTGAATTGGAAATGACTGGCTCCCAGCCAGAAGTACAGGAATCCCCTGGAGAGTTTGTCCATTTTTATGTGATAATAAACATCCTGGAGGTCTACAGAGCACATCCTGGAGGTCTACAGAGCACATCCAATCATCCTTTTCCATGAATAGAAGTATAGACTCTACTGAGACCACCCGGAACTTGGTTTACTGAACTGCCTTGTTGAACTGTTTGAGACCCAAAATAGGTCTCCAGTCCCCTGTTTTTTTGGACACTAAAAGGAACCTTATGTAAAACCTGGATCCTATTTGGTCTGGTGGGACTTTTTGGATGACTCTTTTGTCACACAGTTTTTGAATTTCTATGACTGCTGCTTCCCTGTGATTGGGTGAAACATCCGGGAGTCTTTTTTGGGGTTTTAGACTTATAGAAAATGGAATTTTGTAACCCCGGGATATGATTCCCTGCACCCATTTGTCCAAAGTTATCAGTTACCAGGTAGGTTGGTGCAGGGATAACCATCGCTCGACTGCCTCCAGAGGAGGGCAATTAGGCCTCCCTTCAGGGGTGATGGAAAGGAAGTACCAGAGAAAGAATCTCTGGACCCCTGGTTCTGCGGGCCACTTCTGCCCCTACGGTGGCATCTTCCATTACTTCCCCCTCTGTTCTGGGGAAAGCCCTTGGGGTTTTTGAAACCAGAGTCTCCCACTTCTCTGGTTCCTAGAATAGGACCGCTGAGGAGTGGAGAAACGTACACCTATGGCAGAAAGAGTCTGCACATCTTTGTCACACCTGACCAGACTGACTTTTAACTTGGGACCAAAAAGGGATGATCCATCAAATGCAGCATTGACGAATGATGCTTTAAATGGCTCCACAAAAATCACATAAGTGCATCCAGGGTGCCTTCTAATGGCTATGCCTAAACTCACCAGTCTTGTCATCCCCTTAAGTTGCATGGGCAATCAACCTCATGGATGAGTTAGAAATTGTTTCAATGGTGGCGAGCTGAGAAGTAACTTTGTCCTGCACCTCTTCAGCCACTGCTCCTGAGAGGGTATCCAAAAGCTCTATGATTAGATCCCTCTGTAACCTTGCAAAGTGCACCATGTAGTTCAAGGACCTGTCAGCAAAGGTAGATGAAGCATAAACATGCTTCCCAAACCTATCCATAGTCCTAGACTCCTTGTTAGGAGGATGGATAGCTGGACTTTCCTCAGCAAGTTCCTTCTTAGTGGCTGCCGCTATCAGCATGGCATCCATGGGTATACCCTTTGACCAATGTTGCTCTTCTTTGGGGGCTGAAAAGATCCAGTCAGGTCTCTTGGGGATCAGTTTGATGGAGTTGAGCATCTTCTATGCCCGCTGAGCGATCAATTTAATGAGATCGTCAGCGGGTGGAGAGATGCAAGAGGTAGAAGACTGGGCATGAAAAGCCTCCAGATATACCAATTCCTCTGAAGAAGGTTGGAGGGAAGACCAGCCACCCCTCTGTTTTAGGCTTTCCAGGATGTCCCCAAAGGAAACATCATCAGGGGCTGACCTGGGGGAACCTTCCCCTTCACCAAAGTCAGTATCTTCGGTGAATGCGTCCTCCAGGGTGTCTAAATGTTTCCAGTTACACTTCTTCTTCGCAGGTACTTCCTCAGGGGGATGTTCTGAGGAAGTATCTGAAGAGGAAACCACCCAAGCTGGGCCTTTCCTGGGGCTTTTGTGCCCTCCGTCCCTAGAAAGAGACCGATGGAAACTCAGTTCGAGGAGGTGTTGAAATCTGGCCCGACAGGGATGGCAGAGACTGAGAGCCCCCAATGGACAACGCCTTCTCCATGACTTGCAAGGCCGGTCCCCCTGTACAGGGATGGGAGCCTGGAATTGAAATAGACTCATTCAGGACTGAGGTCCAACCCAACAAAAAGAAGTCTACCCCCAAAACAGAATACTGGGCCAATTTTACAAAGGCAGAGGCACTGAGGGTCATGGACGGCTCCAAAATTAAAGAAGCTGATCCATGCACCTCGGAACCAGCCAGGGGAGTCTCGACCCTGGGAGACCTCCGGTGCTGAAAGCCCAGAGGAGCTCAAGGCAACTTTCGGCTCCAGAGAAGAGGTTGCTACCGGAACTGAGACAGTAGACACCATGACTGTTGGAGCCAAGGGCTCCAATGACTCAACAGGAGTTGGAGGAGGAATAATGGTTGGTGTCGTAAAAGGACTGTTTCCAATGCCAGCTTGGTGTGAAACTGAGGAGAATCCTCCATCAGAAGCTGATCTACCAGTCTCATGATGTCTGCTTAACAGAGACTCTTAGTGGACCAAACTGATGAAGTCGATGGAGACCTAGGGAGTCTGACATCGAGAAAGGGGTTCGGAGGTCTATCCTTAAAAGGTTCAACAGAGGGAGAATACCTGGATCTTGATACCAAGATCAACTGTGATTGCTCCGGTACTGACGTTTCTTTCAGTGCCAAGGTAGCTGAAGTCGGCGCCGAAATTTTTGCCGGTGTCGAATCTTTTTTGCCATTCAGTGCCATGGAACTCTTCACCATTCAAGGCTGTTTTGAAACCTTTTTAGGGAGTTCTGAAATGCTTGGAACCGAATGTCATTCTGTAAGTGTTCTACTGGAAAAGGCATGGCAAATAGAACAGCTTTCCTGTAGGTGGACTTTGCATAGACAATATACACATAGGGTATGCCCGTCCAAATTGGGCATTTCCCCGACATTTTTGTTACCTTTTAAATCTGGAGGTGCATTTGGAAGATTTGGCTGGAGACTCAGCCTTGTCAGCCATGATGAAAATGTCAAACACTCACACATGCACAGACTTACAGGAAGAAAATGTTTTTTTTTTTTTTAAGAAAATAAAAATACCAAAGATGGTATGAGAAATACCTTTAAAGGTAAAAAAGAAATGCCAACAATGGTCCTGTGAAGGAACTACCAATGGTAGTGTAGAAGAGTAGAAAAGACACACACACACACACACACACACACACACACACACACACACACACACACACAGAAACAGGACAGCAAGAGGCGCAGGTAGAGAAAAAGATATACTAGAAACCAAGAAAGACTTATTAAAGACAAAAAAGGGTATATTAGATATAAGAAATTTACACTAAGCCAAAGCTCGAGAGTGATCACACAAAGTGGCAAATGGGATCTGAGGTAATTGAGAGAGGAGCATTATGGGTATTTTGAGAGTTTGGAAGGTGCGAGCTGAAATAAATGGCCAACTAAGTTCTGAGGCTTGGAACCGAGCCCACAGTTAAGGATTACGTAAAGATTGACAACATCAGATACAGATTTAAAACCCAGAATTTTAAATGGTATTACATTATACAATTTTACTGCATCTTATTTCAATGGACAAATCCAAATCATGCTAATTTCTCTCTTGGTTCATATTACAAAATTAGAATCAATAATTTTACTGTAGACAGCATAAGAAACACAAGCAATCTTTTTCAAAACTTGGAGGAACACAACATAAACTACACAATAGCACCATTACTGAATCACAGTAGTAGGCTGACTGCATCATCTTGCCCCTTATTGACCTAGTGTTTCAATCTTTCTAGAGCCAAAGACCGGAAGAAGTTCAAGTAGACGAGTTTTTTTTTAGTGAAAAGGATTTTTTCTTCTTGCCTAGTATATTAATTTCAGGTTATTCCAGGCTACAATGCAAACAAGAATGTTTTTATTGGAGGTCATCACAAGTCAGAACTGACTATATTTACATACTGCCATAATTCATCAGTGTGGTTAATGGTTTCACTATTAAAATAGATCCTTCATACTCAAATATAATAATGTTTTTGATTATTTTGACTTTTACCGGTTTCTTGGAACTCATCTGGATGAAGCTGACCTGCTTATTAGATTCTGTCTAACCAATTAATTCCCAGCAAGGTGTAACTTAATATCAGGTAACCATTCTTTGGTTAACTCTTTCAGCTGAATGAGTTATTTTTTGGTGATAAATGTATTACATCCACCATTTTAATAGTTAAGAAGGCTAATTACCATGATCTTACACATTGTATTCCTTTGTGCTGAACCACCAGTTATTTCTATTTACTGAATGATCGTACTTAGACTGGAACTTTGTCTTATCCCAGTATATCCATAACAATGCACTAGAGTTTTTCTTTTCACTATGCTGTCCCTTCAGGAAAACAAAAACAATCCCTTTACCATACTCATAGTGTTTTTTTTTTTCTTTTTCTCTTTCCCTAAGTACCACTAGCTGAATTCTAATCTTAGAAAGGCTTGTATAACAGAAAGGACTTATAATAACTTTAAAATGTTAAGCTTTTTGGCCAATACAAGCAACAAACCATTGTCTATCACACTTCTACACATTTCTGAAATGAAATCAAAATGTTAACTTGCAGAAATTAATGACCTCAGATAAAATCATGTTTGATATAAGTTGTGCTCCTTTGTTTTCTACATAGGTGGCTGTTTTTGTTGGGGGTTTTTTGTCAGATTATTTTTAAGCCCTTTATTCTTACATTTCAGTAGAGTGACTCCAGTTCAGTTAAGTACCTGAAAAGCTGTTCAGCTTTTATCCTGCTTTATTTATGTTGGGTGAACCGTATTCTTAAGATGATCGCAAATTGTAGTAAACTGGGGGTGATAGTTTATTCCTTAAAGCTAACTCACATATTTAACAGTTTTTAAAGCTAACCCATACATTTAACAGTTTTCTTAGACGTGGGATGTTCTTTCTCTATGGCAACTGACTAGTGCCCTCTTTCTTTTAAAGTGTTCTTCATTTTCTTTACCCAGCTCAATCAGATACATGTTTTGCCACCATTCCTTTCTCAAAATTGCTTGAAACAACTGTGTTTGCTTGAGGCAGAAACTACTATAGCAATAACCCACAGCTGGGTGTGGGTATTCCTGGATTTACCCATGGTTGGTGTGGGTTGGTCACAAGTCCAAAGCCTTAGTGACCAAACAAAACCAACCATGGCTAAATCAGCATTACCCACACCCAGCCATGGGTTATTGTTATTATACAATAGCAATACTTAAGAAAAAAGTTACTTACTTTTCTTAAATAATGCCATGGTGTTTTCTGCATTGTTTTGGGATTCTGACCTTTGATGATGTACTGAGCATACATATGGGACTTACGTTCCCACACTTACACAGCACATAAGTGCTGTAGAAAACAAGGAATGAAGAAAGGACAATCCCTGTTGCTATTTTTTAAAGGAAAAAAAGGTACCCTAATGAACAGACCAGGTAGATTTTGTTGACTTTAAAAAAATGCCTGTGTCACAATCCAGGCTCCTTAATTTATTTATTATTTATTTATCTGGCATTTGTTTACCAAGAAAGTCTTACTGAGTCATATCATGAAGTACCCATTTTCAACAGAGGCCCAGGTGAAAAGCTCCAGATACATATGGTTAACAGAATGAAAAACTACACAGATATAATAAAGTCATAACATTCAAGCAAAAATATGAAAACAACACATTAGTTTGTCAGAATGAAAACTTAACAGACATAATAAAGTCACAACATTCAAGTACAAATTTTGAAAAACTACATATTAGTTTGTCAGAATAAAAAAATCAACAGACATAATAAAGTCATAGTGTTCAAGAATACATTATATGGAAAGCCTAAGAATAGGAAGATGCAGCATTATTTAAGTAACAGATGATTATCGTAATGATTATTAACATTCTAGAGGTCATGAAATAAGATAACAGATTATACTGGTGAAGGCGTAGGATAGTACGAGTAGAGAAGGGTAGAATGTGATAGAAGGGATAGCAGGAATAGATATGGAAAAGGTATGAGTGTAAACTCAGAGGAGTATGCACAGAGAAAGGGAGGGTAGGGTAATTTAGTAATGGGGAAAGAGAGTAGACTTAGAAAAAGGTATAAGAGTTAACATTAATGAACTTGAACTTTTATCTAAAATCTGTTTTGCTAATTGTCTCTAGATGTAATTCACTTTATTATTAAAGGCATTCCACAAGTATCAGTACTGAATCTACTTTTATTTTCTATATGGAAAAATATCAGTGCCATTTAATTAAAGCAATTCTATATGCGGATTATCATGCCTTGTTGGATGCAAATCATCTTCTAATACGATTAAAATAAATTTAGCTTTGGATGCAGGTCCTTCAGGAGAATAACAACCAGGAAACAGAATATTACAGTCATAAAGTAACAGAAAGTAGTATAATAACTAAGCCAACATAGGAATGGAGAAAGGACATTTGACCAATAGGGTTGCAGAAAGTAGGTAAGGGGGAGGGGCTTACTGAAGACAATTAGCAATGAACAAATTATTAGAGAGGGAAAAGTAATAGGGCGGGTTGAGGTAAAGAAAATGTTTGGACTGCAGGTTAGAGACTACCTTCCCTAACAAGGAATTGCTAACAGACTACAGGCAAATAGAAATGTACATGGGATAGTTAAAAGACCAGCTCTAGTAGTGTTTTAGTTAAGTCTACAACATAAATTGTTGTTAAAAAAGAGATAAATTGTAGGGCATAAAAAATATTGTATGATGACTATAATAATCAATCAGCAAGGATTAGAAAAGACTGGAAAAAGATAACAGAAAGGCACTATATAAAAGCAGTAATAGGAAGATATTTGCAGAGCTCCCGAATAGTCAACAAAATCCAGACGTTTAGGATTTTTGCTTGGCAGTATTTACATATGTACTTTTATACCCCAAGCAGACTTCAGAGAAACTTTCCTCAGGCAGGCAGCAAATGCTGGACGTATGATGCAAAAGAGAGAGGTAACTGGGAACAGTTACTTTAGGAATGCAAAGAGTTGGCAGATTTCAAAAATTCTCTAAAGAACGCTAGAAATGCTGAGGGGAGGGGGTGAATGGTTGTTACTCAGGAAATGAGTCTTCTGAGATGGAATGCAGGATCTGAATTGTCCAGACATAGTCAGGGCTTAATAAGTTTAATGCTACTGACTCCCAAATGGGAAATTACTAAAAAACAGAAACTGAAATCTAAACCAACTGTAACTGAAGTACTGTATATTTAAAATGAGGTAAAAGAAAGTACAGTTGTGTACCTATCATAAATGTAGATGTTCCAGTGTATTCACTGTTGCAGTCATTACAATTGGGTTATCCTACTGGCAGGCTACCCGCAGTCGGCCCGAGTTCCAAAGTCTAGGTCCGGCGTCGTCTGCTGTCACCTCCTCCCTGACGTCAGTGCGTCAGGGGTATAAAAGATGCAGCCGACGCCATTTTCTTCAGTTTTTCTTCCCCAGATGTCAGATGCCCCTAAAATGGTAGGCTAAATTATGCCAATAAGCATCCATACAGAAAAAACAACTTTTCCTTCATCTACAAGCAAATACACCACATAGGTTGTATAGAATAGAGAAGTACAGATAAGTCCCAGCAAGGAAAAGGGGGATGGTGGGAGGGTAACCTGGACTGCAACAGTGAATACACTCGAACATCTACATGTATGGTAGGTACACAACTGTACTATGTTCATCGTGTTTCACTGTTGCAGTCATTACAATTGGGTTGAATCCCAAAGCTAAGGTTGTGAGGCTGGTGCTAAATAGGATTAGGAGTGGCTATCAAGCCCTGCAGAACTGCAGTGGCAAAGCCTGCCCTGGTTTTAGAGTAGAGAGGTAAGTGATAGTGCTTTGTAAAAGTATGCAATGAACTCCAAGTTACAGCCTCTAAGATGTCTTTGGTTGGTACTCCTCTGAGGAAGGCTGTTGAAGTGGCTGCTGCTCTGGTTGAATGTGGCCTAATGCCCTTAGGCACTGATTTGTCAAGTTGTGAATAGCAGAAATGAATGCAGTGGCCTATCCACTTTGAAATAGTCTGTTTTGAGATAGGCTTTCCTTGTGATCCTGCAGCATATGCCACTAGAAGTTGTTCAGTCTTTCTGAAAGCTTTAGTTCTATCCAAGTAGAAGCGTAGCTGCCTGTGAATGTCCAAAGAATGCAGAAGTCTCTCACCCTTATTCTGTGGGTTTGGGTATAAGGTAGGCAAATGAATTGTTTGTTTAAGGGCCACACTGGACACTACCTTATGCATAAATGTAGGGTTTGTCCTCAGAGAAACCCTGTCAGGATGGAAAATAATAAAAGGTTCCACAGCCATGAGTGCCTGTAACTCTGAGACTCGTCTAGTGGAGGTTACTGCTAGGAGCAGAGCTGTTTTCCAGGATAAGAATTTTATATCAGCTGCAGAGGCTGGCTCAAATGGAGGCAGTGTGAGTTTTTCCAAGACACAGTTGAGGTCCCATGCACGTATCGGTGTTCTCCTTGGAGGTCTTATGTTTTTGGCCCCTCTGAGGTACTGCCTTAGTAATGGATGCGAAAAAATAGGTGGTTCTGTATTGTAATGAGCTGAAATGGCAGAGGCATGAATTTTAATTGATGAAAAGGAAAGGCCTTTATCCAGCATCTCAGTTAAGTATTGCAAAATCTGAGGAATATTTGGAACAATCATGTCAATACCTTGTGCCTGGTTCCAAGCACAGAATCTCTTCCATTTTCCTGCATAAGATTTTCTGGTGCTAGGCCTCCTGGCCTCCAAAATAACATCCATCACTGCTTTAGAGAGAGGTGTGTGTCTTGAATGGATACATTATCTGCCATGCTGCCAGGTTTAAGGTCATGAGTTGGCTGTGCAGTATCTGACTGTCTTGTTGGGTCAATAAGTGAGGAATTTGAGGTAATGTCCAAGCTGGGCATTGAGACAAGCTCTTTAGGATTGGGTACCAGTGCTGGTGGGGCCAGTCTGGGGCAATCAGTATCATTTTTGGCTTCTCTTGTTTGACCTTGAGGAGTACGTTGGGGAGGAGAGGCAGAGGAGGAAATGCATATACGGTTAGGTTTTTCCATCTGAAAGATAGAGCATCCACTTTCCATGCTTGCTTGTGATAAGTCCTTGTGCAGAATCTCTGTAGTTGGCAGTTGTGAGGTGAGGCAAATAGGTCTATGTCCGGGCATCCCCAGTTCTTTGTTATCATGCTGTAGACTTGTGGATCCAATTTCCACTTGTGGGGATCCATTAGGTTTCTGCTTAGTTCGTCTGCCAGAGTATTTATCCTTCCTAGCAGGAATTGTGCTTGCAGTTGTACTTGGTAAGTCAATGCTGTGTCCCACAAGTTCATGGCTAGTCTGCAGCGGGGGTAGGAGTGTGTGCCCCCCTGCTTGTTTATGTACCACATGACTGTAGTATTGTCCATCTTTATCAGTAGTTGTCCTGGATGAAGTAGATCCTTGAAGGCTGTCAGGGCATTCTGAACAGCTAGCATCTCTTTTTGATTGATATGTAGATGCATTTGACTTGTGGACCATGTGCCCTGAATACATCTTCCTGCCATATGGGCCCCCCAGGCATAATCTGATGCATCTGCTGTCAATGTCTGCCTGGCTGTGGGTATGGTGAATGGCTGTCCCGTGTTGAGGTGACAGGCTTTTTCCCACCATCGAAACTCCTGCTGCAGGCAGGGAATGAGGGTAATTATTGTTTCCAGGCTGTGGCAATGTTGAGTCCAAACACTTTAGATACCATTGAAGTTTCCTCATATGCAGTCTTGCATATGGAATTAGCAGAATGCAGGATGCCATGAAGCCCAAAGCCTGCAGAATTTTTATTGCAGATAACTGGGTCTTTGTTGCCCACATTTTGAAATAAGTAGTCAGTTGTCTGTGTTTGTCTGGCGTGAGATAAGCCATCTGGGCAGGTGTATTTAAGCTTGCACCCAGGAATATTATCTCTTGAGAGGGTACGAGTTTTGATTTCTTTTCGTTTATTGTGTACCCTAGACCTGTTAGTAACCTTTTTACAAATGCCAGATGCTGTAGTAGAGTGTCCTTGTCCTCTGCTTGAATAAGGCAGTCGTCCAAGTAAGGATATATTTGTATTCCTCTTTGTCTGCAAAATGCAATCACTGGTGCCAGGCATTTTGTGAAGACCCTGGGCGCAGTAGATAAGCCAAAGGGCAGTGCAGAGAATTGGTAATGCATTGAGCCAGCTATAAATCTGAGGTATCTTCTGCATGATTGTCTGACTGGGACATGCAGGTATGCCTCTTTTAGGTCTAAAGTCACAAGCCAAGCCTTCTTGCCCAGCATGGGCAGAAGTTGCTGCAGAGTTAACATTTTGAATTTTGGAATATCCAGGAATGTGTTTAGGATAGACAGGTCCAGTATTGGTCTCCAGGCTTTGTCCTTTCTGGGTACCAAGAATAGCCTTGAGTAAAATCCTAGTTCTTACTCTTGCTGTGGTACTTGTTGAATGGCTCTCTTGTCCATGAGGGATGAAAAAAGAAGCTATGTCCTTACCATAACGTTCCATGTAGAGTGTTCATCTCGCCTTTGTTCTTACACACGGGTTCGGAGCCGATCCTCGGCTCTGAGTCGGCCGAATTACAAAGCTCTGAATCTCAGAGAAGCTCGAGACCAGCCCATATCCCACAATCCTCCCTGCCATTACTCAGATCTAGTTTGCAAGCAAACCAGATGAAAGGATCCAACACCAGCGGTGCTAGAAGCATACACTCTCTTCAGCCATTCAGAGACACTTTCTCACCATAGCAATAACTAATGGTCTAAGCATATATCCCATGACAGACGGGACCATATACCCCGCAAAGGGTCAAGACACGTCGATCAGACTCTAATCCTACCAGTTCTTCCAAACACATGGGGTGGGAAGGGAGGGAATGTAAGAACAAAGGCGAGATGAACACTCTACATGGAACGTTATGGTAAGGACATAACTTCTTTATGTAAGAGTGTTCAATCTCGCCGTTTGTTCTTACACACAGGTAGTGTCCCTAGCTCCGTGACCCCGAGTGACTCATGGAAGAACATTCCTAAGCACAGTGGAACCAAATGATGTCCTATCCTTGAAGACCTTGTCCACTCTATAATGAGTGATGAAAGTATGTGGTTTAGACCACGTGGCTGCTGCACAAATAGTGTCCAAAGGCAAGCGAGCCGCATGAGCTAAGGAGGTGGAAACGGATCTGGTAGAATGGGCCTTAGGTTTGTTTGGTAAGGATTGGTTTGATTTAGAGTATACAAATGTTATACAGTCAGCAAGCCATTTAGATAGTGTACGTTTAGTAATTGCCATGCCCTTTTTATTGTCTGCAAAAGCGACGAAGAGTTGATCCGTTTTTCTGAAAGCTTTGGTCCTGTCTAAATAAAATCTTAGCTGCCTGTGGACATCCAACTTGTGCAACATATACTCCAGTTTGTTAGTATGGTTTTTGAAGAAGGTAGGGAGTTCTATAGACTGGTTAATATTCGTAACTGAACATATTTTTGGAAGGAAAGATGGATTTGTACGCAAAGAAACCCTGTCTGGGTGGAATATCAGGTAAGGTGGTCTGACCGATAATGCCTGCAGCTCTGAGACTCTACGAGCTGAGGTCACGGTGATGAGAAACAGCGTCTTCCACGACAAGAACTTTAGGAGGCATGACGAAGCAGGTTCAAAAGGTGGCAACATGAGTTGCGACAGTAGCAAATTCAGGCTCCATGGAAAGAAAGGTTTTCTGACAGGCGGTCTAAGATGGAAGGTTCCTTTCAAAAAGGCCTTGCAAAGCCTGTGAGACATAATGGAAGAACCTCCCTCACCAATATGGAAGTTTGATACGGCCGCCAACTGTACTCTTAGAGTGGAAGTAGAAGCTCCTTCGTGAAAAAGGATGGATAAGAATTCTAAAATGTTATGTAAAGGAGCTACCAAGGGATCTAAGTTTTGACTAGATGCCCAATATACAAAGCGTTTCCACTTACTCGTATAGAGCTTAGTAGTAGAGGCTTAATGAGAAGCAACTAGGATGTGTTGAACTGACGGAGGGAGAAGATGAGACCTGGCTAGGCAGGGAAGCGGAGCAGCCAAGCTGCTAGTTTGAGGGACTGTAGAGACGGGTGAGGAACTCCCGATGAGTGTGTCAGCAGGTCTGGCACTGGGCCAGAACCCACTGTTCCTCTATTTGATGAGCTCGAAGAAAGGGAAACCATATTTGACGAGGCCAGAACGGGGCTATGAGTATTATAGTCCTTTCCAGGCTCCTGGCTTTCTGCAGAAATCTGGGAATCAATGGAGTCAGTGGGAATGCATATAGGAGACTCGGGGGCCAATCGTGTATCAGTGCGTCCCTGGGGACATCCCCCGGAGGGGGTAGAAGGGCAAAGTAGCTTCTGCATTTTGCATTCAATGGGGAAGCAAACAGATCGCAGCAAGGCTGGCCCCACTTGCGGAAGATCTTTTCCGCCGTCTGTGAATTCAGGGACCACTCGTGAGGTAACAGGATGGCTCTGCTCAGCCTGTCCGCAATGACGTTGGATGACCCCGGGATGTGCGTTGCTATCAGAAAGCGACCCGTGGACTCTGCCCATTGCCAAATTCTCATGGCCTCTCTGCATAACGGGTAAGACCTGGTTCCCCCTTGCTTGTTTATGTACCAGACTACAGACATGTTGTCTGTCTGAACTGCTACTGTCCCTAGAGGTAAGAGGGCTTGGAAATGTTGCAACGCTAGGAACACCGCCCTCAACTCCAGAACATTTATATGTAGAGTGTACTCCGTGCTGGACCATTCTCCTTGGACTGTTCTTCCCTGAAAAAGGCCCCCCCACCCTATCAGGGAAGCGTCCGTGGTTATTGTGGCTGTTGGAATGGGTAGAATGAACGGACGACCCCCAGTGAGGTTCTGGTCGCACACCCACCATGAGAGGTCCCGTCTGCAAGATTCTGTTATCCTGATCTCGTGCGTTAGGGGTAGGTGTTGGAACGACCACTGCGCAAAAAATAGCCATTGAAGAATCCTTATGTGTAACCTTCCCATAGGGACTGCAATTAATGCGGCTGCCATCAGTCCCAAGACTTTTAACACCAGTTTGGCCGGGGCTTTCTTGCTGACTAGAAGAAGTAGGACCTGCTGTTTGAGCGTTGAAGCTCTTACTGGGGGGAGTTTTAGTAGTGTCGATCGTGTATTTAGATCTGCTCCGATGAAGGAAATACACTGTGAGGGCGATAAACAAGACTTTTCGAAGTTTATGGATATCCCTAAGTGGGAACAAAGACCGATTGTGTAGTCTCTGGCTTGCAATAGTCGACACTCGGTGGTGGCGGTGAGGAGCCAGTCGTCCAGATAGGGAAACACCCGGAATCCTTGTCGTCTCAAGTGAGCCGCAACTACTGCCATGCATTTGGTGAACACCCTGGGGGCTGAGGTGAGTCCAAAGGGCAGAGCTTGAAACTGAAAGTGACTGGCCCCCAGCCGGAAGCGCAGGTGATCTCTGGACGGTCTGGCCATTTTGATGTGGTAGTACGCGTCTTTGAGATCTATAGAGCACATCCAATCGTCCTTCTGTAAGAATGGAAGGATCGATTGAAGCGTGACCATCCGGAACTTTTCCTTCTTCACGAAGTTGTTGAGATGGCTGAGATCTAAGATCGGTCTCCAGTCCCCTGTCTTTTTTGGAACTAAAAAGAACCTTGAGTAAGTTCCGAATCCTCTGGTCCGCCGGGACTGGTTGGATGACTCTGTTTTCGAGCAGCTTTGAAATTTCTACAGCTGCTAGTTTTCGCAGACGGGGTGGCACGTCTGGAAATTTTCTTTGTAGAGGTGGTGTTGAAAAGAAGGAGATTTTGTATCCTCTGGTTATAATGCTTTTTACCCAAGAATCTGAAGTAATGTTTAGCCAGGCCAGTGGGTATAAAGCTAAGCGACCCCCGACTGCCTCCAGAGCAGGACAGCCGGGCCTCCATTCAGGAGTGCTGGAAAGGCTTCCCAGGGACGGAATCCTTGTCGCCTTGGTTATGTGGACCCCCTCTGCCGCCAGGGCGGCGTCTTCCATTTCTACCCCCTCCTCTGCCTCTGGAGGGGGTATCACTCTGTGTGGTCTGGAATGATCCCTGATTCTTACGGAACCACATTTTTCCGCCTCGTTGCCCTTTGGGGTATGGTCTAGTAGGAGCGGAAAAACGGACCCCGACAGCAGACAGGGTCTTTCCCTCTTGCTCGCACTGAGTGAGAGTCTCCTTAACCTTGGGCCCGAAAAGTGTAGCACCATCAAAAGGGGCATTGGCAAAGGAAGACTTGAAGGCTTCCGCAAAGGAGCACATGATTGTCTTCGAAGAGCAATCGCTGAAGCTGCAGCTCTACTCGATCCCTTGGCTGCATACGAGATGAGCCTCATGGATGAGTTTACTATGGATGTGAGGGTGTTAAGTTGTGCTGTTACCTTATCTGAAACAGCAGCATCTGTGTTACCCTGGAGGGTATCTGTCAGCTCCTTGATGAGATCCCTCTGCAATCGTGTGAAACGGGTCAGGTAGTTTAGCGAACGCATGGAAAAAGTCGCTGAACTAAAAATGCGCTTCCCATATCTGTCCATAGTCCTAGAATCCTTATTAGGAGGATAAACAGATGAGGAAGACTCAGACATCTCCTTTTTCGTGGCTGCCGCCACCACCATAGCGTCGACAGGGACTCCCTTGGTAAGATAAGATTTATCTTGGGGGGCAGTGATGAACTTGTTTGGTTTCCTAGGTACTGGTTCCACTGTGTCAGGTGTCTCCCACGCCCTTTGAGCAATCAAATCCATTAATTCATCGAAGGGCAGGGTCACCCAGGAGGTAGAAGGTTGAGCCCCAAAAGCCTTCAGCAGCACCGACTCGTCCTCAGAGGGGGCTAGGGACTGCCAATCACTCCTCTGTTTCAAGATCTCCAGGATGTCCGCAAATGACACATCCTCCGAGGGTGATTTGGGGGACCCCTCTGCCTCATCCAAGTTGGTGTCAGACGTTAGAGATTCCTGTGGGGAATCTATGTGCCTCCTCTTGCACAACCGTTTCCTTGGGACCTCATCAGAGGGGGCTTCTGGTGAGGCCTCCAAGGAACAGGGGGAACCCTCTGTGGGTGGCTGAGGCAATTGGGCTCGACGCTTGGGATGGATCGTGGGGGCAGAAACAGAAAGTGGCCCTTTTGGGGAAGGAGAAGATTCCCCTGATGATGTAGTTGTCTGTGCAGACAATACCTTCCTCATAAGGCCAAAGGCCCCCGAACCCCTGGCTAAGGGCTCCCCCGGTTCCGAAGAACACGGAAGCATCCCAGAACCAGGTGCCGTGGGCTCCGACCCCGAGGACAGAGCCGAACCAGTCTGTGCCGAGGCCCCGAGAGGGAGAGTTGGCACCGACAGGTCGGTACGACTCTCGGTCCCGGAACCGAGCAAAGACCGTCGGCTCCGCAACTCCCCTAACGGTTCCGAAGGAGTCGAAGTCAAAGGTGTCGATCGTGCAATGGATGGCTTCGGCACCAAGGGCTCCACTATCATCAGGTCCTCTTCTCCCGGCTCCGAGATCTGGATGGGTCTCGAAGGAGGACCCGTTGGAGATATGGGGAGGCCTTCTAGTTTCGACACCAACTGGGAGGAAACTGCAATTAACTTGGAAAGGGCTGTGTTCTCCATGAGTTTCTGCATGACACGATCCACATCTGTGTCAGACAACGGTCTGGAAGAACGGGTCGAAGGAGCCGAAGATGGCACCGACCGAAGAATGGACGGTGGTGGCAGTTTCGACACCGGTTCCAAGATCTGGGGCTCCGTAAAAGATAGAAGTTCGACGCTCGGCCCCGAGATCTGTGGAACCGGCGAACGAACCCGAGAAGATGAACTCGGAGCTGATGACATGGGCTCCGACATCTTCGACCCCTTCGAGGATTTAGAAGCCTGATCCGACTTGTCCAAAGCCTCTTGAAAGGCCGGCTTCAACAATCCTCTGTCAATAAGCTTCCTGCGTCTATCTGTCATGACCCTCCCGCTAAAGGAATGACAAATAGAGCAATCCTCTTGGAGATGGAGAGGGCCAAGACAGTAGACACGGGAAGCATGATTGTCAGTAATGGACATTTTCTGCCCACACTGGCATCTTTTAAAACCAGATTTGGCTTTTTTCTGACATTGTACAGTAACAATGATAATAACTACAATAATAGGTAAAGAATTACTATCCTAGCAATATATGTATACTAAACAGTTATAATATAAAACTCTCACAACCACACCCAAGAAAAAAAGGTTAGGCCACAAAGGTGCCTAAGAAGAAAAATGGGTATATATATATATATATATATATATATATATATATATATATATATATCACACACACACAGCACTTCTACAGTAACTAGTAACTATAATGAAGTATTAACAAGAAAAAAATTTGAATTCTTATCTGAAGAAATCAACAATAACTCAAGTTTCTATCTGGTCCAAGCTCTCCTAGATCCGATCTGTTGCAGCGGCAAACTAGATCTGAGTAATGGCAGGGAGGATTGTGGGATATGGGCTGGTCTCGAGCTTCTCTGAGATTCAGAGCTTTGCAATTCGGCCGACTCGGAGCCGAGGATCAGCTCCGAACCCGTGTGTAAGAACAAACGGCGAGATTGAACACTCTTACATCTTGCTTTTGTGCCTCTGCCCATTGACTGCGTGGCAGGTCTGGCAAACCGTTTGGCCTTGGCAGGGTGTGAAAGTGGAACCTGTAGCCTTGAGATACGATATCTAAGATCCATTTGTCCTGGGTGATCATGTGCCAATTTTGTGAAAAAAGTGCTAGTTTCCCCCCCCAAAGGAGCTGCCAGAAGATAAGTGCTTGGCTCTGGCAGGGGAAAGTCATTGACACTGTTTCCTGTATGGCTGTGATTTTTCCTCTCCGCTTTTGGAGGTAGAAGCACCCCATTGTTTAGGCCTGTATGAGCCTTGGGGCTGTGATCTGACTCTGGGGCGTCTGTATCTGCCTCTTTGTGCCCTGTCTGACACTGGAAAGGACCAATTCTTTGTAGGCCAGTTCCTGCTAAATCTGGGAGGCTGTATCTGTAAGAAATCCTTCACTGTTTGCATAGATTTAGCTTTGTCCTCCATTTTCTTCAACACTTCTTCTGCTTTAACACCAAACAAGGTATCATGTTGTAATAGAGCATCTAACAGTTTTGCTTTAACATGATCAGGCAGATTCTGTTCTTTTAACCAAGCATGCCTCCTAATGACAGAACCTGTAACTGCGGCCCTACAGGAGGCCTCTAGAGAATCAAAACCAAATTGAAAAGTATGCTTTCCCACTTGTTCAGCTGCATGCAATAAATCCTGCATTTCTTTGTTTTCTGCACATTCTGAATTTGTTAACATTTTCTGTTTAAGCAGTGACATAAGATATTGCTGATATTTATGTATATGAAACTGACAATTTAAAGCTCTTACAGACAAGATAGCAGAAGTATAAATCTTTTTCCCCTATCTGTCCAGGTCCCTTGAATCCCTATCAGAGGGGATAGGGTTTATTGAAGTGGAACCCTTGACCCCCTTGGGACCCTGAGAAATAGTTTCTGGGTCAGCAGCAGGGTTTTTGTAAAGAAATGTATGTGAATCCGGAACCCTGTAGTATCTGTCTGGCTTAACAGGAGCTGGTGGTAAAGAGTCAGGAGATAGACCGGAATCTGAAAATACATCATCTACAATGTCTAAAACAAGAGGAATAGCAAGGGGCCTGTGCTGAGGTAATAAAAGGAAGTCTCTGAGCCTTTTCTTAGATTCTGAGTAATCTTGGCTCTCCCAATGGAAATGCTCCCTCAGAGTATGCAGGGTCTCCCCAAAAGAATAATCCTCAGGAGGAGAGGCTGAAGGGATAGATTCTTCAACATCAGAATCCTCACAGGGAAGAAGGGAATATTCATGTTTAGAAGAGGATTCAGAGGAAATGGAAACCTGATCTGAAGATTCATATTCTATCTCTTGCCTAGGCCTCTTATCAGGAGGGGGATGGGAACCCCTGATCAAAGTAATTAGGTCTTCGGCCATTTTAAGTATCTGTTTTTTAGGCATGGAAGCCTGTCCAGGAGAATGCTGCACTTGTTTCTTTGTCTTTAGAGCTGCTTTAGTCTTTGTCTTTGAAGCTGAAGTTGGCTTTACATATAACTGTGTAGGCCTGAAAACACCCTCAGAAGCCGATGCCTGCTCGGCGGCTCCGGACCCATCTGAGGGAATAGTTTCCAAGTGTCCAATACCTTGAGTTTCCAGCAGCCTAGTCAGTTCCACGTGGGAGTCGGAAGCGGCCTGTGGCTCTGAGGTAGCGGGCGTCAGGGGATGCGAAAGCACCTCACTAAGAACCGGCGAACCGGTGACAGGCCTAGCGGAAGCCTCGTCTTTAGTTTTGGACCTCGGATGCCTGTCCTTTTCTTTTTCTTTGCACTTTTTATAAACTCCGGTAGTCGGCTGTTCCGACGGCATTATATAATTGAATCTTATGCCAAAGTAATGAAATGCAAAATCGTACCGATGCTTAACAGTGCATTGGTTAAACTTAGCGCAAAACCGACAACTAGCAACGTCGTGGTCAGGGCCTAGGCAAGGAATACAGTAAGAATGAAAATCCTTATGAGGTATTTGCTTCCCACAAGAAATACAATTATTAACTTTTTCTAACATTGGTCTGGAGCAAGAAAAAAGTTTCCCCAATGGGGTACTTAGCTTTAATGAAGACTTCGGATCTGAAATTCGAATTTGAAAATCTCAGGAGTGGGCCGACTGGCACTTGCGAACTGCTTTTGCTTCAGGCACCTCGCGGCAAGAAAGACTGAAGAAAATGGCGTCAACTGCATCTTTTATACCCCTGACGCACTGACGACAGGGAGGAAGCAACAGCAGCCGACGCCGGACCTAGACTTTGGAACTTGGGCCGACTGCGGGTAGCCTGCCAGCAGGATAACCCAATTGTAATGACCGCAACAGTGAAACACGATGAACATCTGCAAGTGAAATCTTTAGAAAACAGAATAAGTAAATTACATAGAAATTAATGGAATTTGTAATAACAAATGCAGAGTACTGTCCAGAATGAGGAGTGAGATTTAAGGGCAACAGGAACTGAGCAATTTGTGTAATGCTGGTGTGAATCAAAATTCTTAAAATGTATACGAAATAAAAATAAAATAAATGTCTGTATGCTTTATTTTCTTTTACACTGCTGTATATGTATCTATGTCACTTGTTAATGTCATATTTAATAAAGAGGGTAAAAAAATAAAATAAGCAAAGACCATTCTTGAAACTACTAATGATTTGAACAAAGTAGATTTTCTTTTAAAACAATTAAACTATGACAATACAGTCTTTTTTCAATTGCTAGAATGTCCTAATATAGACAAGGCCACTGAAGCAATCTCTGATAATACTACTGAGACAGCTAACTAGTTCTGATATTCTGGGTTTTGGTTAGGCTCCACACTTAATTTTGTTATCCATTATGATAAAGTTTCAGTAAAAGCTTCTGCAATACTAAGGAACCATCTCAAGATATCAATATTCTGAGTAAGTAAACCTATAGCTATATTTGGTAAACAGGCTCTTCTGCCTACAGTAAAACTGGGATTGTCCACTAACAGTACAAATTCAGCTAATAATATTCAGACAATCCTGAAAAAAGTTTAGCAGACCTATTCAACAAACTCAAAAAAGCACCTCTGTGCTATGTCAGAATGCACAGAGATTGACAATTCTTCAGAAAAAGCAGTAATTCTGATAAGCCAACCTCTTGCATTTGAATTATTGTCCATGTTTAGCCTGTAAACTGCTTTCAAATAATTCCTTATTTTGCTGCACTAAGGCTTCTCACACAATTAATCTTAAATAGTAGAATTCAACATTTGTCTCTATTAGACTACTACCTTTAATGGCTCAATTTCTTACAACATATAAGTAATACTTATTTTATTCACCTGAAATCTCTATGTCTTGAGATATGATTTAATTCAAGTGTTTTTATATTAAATTGTAGAAACCATTACACCTATCATTTTAAACTCTATTCTTTGTAATAATGGGTTTTAACTGCTGTAAATAGGTCATGGTTAAAAAATATAGTTTGGTCCTGCCTGCCATTCACCTCTTCAGTAAAATAAAATAAAATAAAAATGTTTCTTTTTTAAATGTTACTTCATTTCCTCAATTCAACTAAAACTACTGGGAAAGTTTAAAATGCAACAAAATGTAGGAATGATCTTAAAGATCACCGAGAAAATTCTTAGTATGCAAACATACCTGTCACAAACAAGGATGCAGTGGTTTGCCGATCCTCAGTACCACAGCTGTAGTCTGCTGTGTCCTCCAGCTGGAGGTTATGAATCAGAAGCTCAGCAATCGCTCCCTTTTGTCTTATTTCATACTTGTCACTGGGCTGCAGCACCATGCTGCCCTTCCTCCATAGCACTGAAACGTCAGGTCGGGATAGTTCACAGTGTAGGGTTGCTGTGCTGCCTTCTTCAGCACTTTGATTCTGAAGCTCTTGTTTAAAAACAGTTGGAAGTGCTGAATGAAAAGAAACAAAGCAAAGCAAGTCAGCTTTTTTTAACCAGTCACTTGACTTCAGATGTCCACTGATACCTTTCATCTGGCACTTATAACAGTTTCATAGCACCATCTAATGTAGCTCCTTTATTCTGACTAAGTGCCAACAGTACACAGAGCATACTTAAGCAACTTTAAAAAATAAAGGAGATTCCGATTCAAATAGATTTTCATTTTCCCAACTGCTCCCTTAAAGCCACCCAAACTTTCAGGTACCAAAGCGAAAGACCAGCACTGGTAGGGTTTTTAGCAGAATCTAGAACGGAAGCTGTTGTTAAAAAAAGGAATAATTAGTACAGCATACAAAACATTGCAGGATAACTACAGGAATCAATTAGAGGAGGTTAGAAAGGATTGGGGAGAGACATTGGATAAGCAACTCACAAAGAAAACATGGAGGATATATGTATGTCTCCCAAATATGCAACAAGGTCTAGAAGATTTAGGATCTTTGCTTGGAAATGTTTACATAGGTATTTTTATTCCTCAAGTAGACTCCAAAGAATTTTTCCTTAGGTAAACAGCAAATGTTGGAAGTGTGATGCGGAAGAAAGAGGTAATTGGAAACATATTTTCTGGGACTGTAATGAGTTGGCAGACTTTAAAGATACCCTACAGGCTACTTTATCAGAGATACTGGTTAAGCAAATTGGTGTAAATAAGGAAATAATTTTTTTTAGCTATGATACAGAATCGGAATTGCCTAGACATAGTAAGGCCTTGCTGAGTCTAATTATGGTGGCTGGCAAAAAAGCAATTACTAGAAAATAGAAATCAAAGTCCAAAACAATGCTACTAGAAGTAGCGAAGACAGTAACAGAGATAAAACAACTGCAATTGGGATCTTTAGAAAATGGTAGGAGCAAATTTCATAGGAAAAATGGGAATTCTGGGAACAATACATACAGGGGAGGAACGAGGTTTAAAAGAAGGCAGGATTTGAATGAGTTATGTAATGTTTGACAATAACTGGATATATTATAAGTGACGTATAATGTTTGCAGCTACACTTGTATCTGCATGGTTTGTTATGTATAATGTTTGCAACTGAGGGTGTTGGCATGGTTTTATTTGTATTTTTATAAATGTAAGATTGTCTATGTCAAATGTGATAATTTAATAAAAATGTTTCTTGTTCAAAAAAAAAATAAAATAACAACAGTGATGGGAGTCCAAAAACACATAAAGTGAACCAAAGCAATAAAGAGAAGTCAGATAATTAACCATGTCTCATACAAAAAGAGAACTTAAATGAATGTTAGCACTTTCACAGAATTAATACACTGCTTCTTCTGACATTAAAACACAATTAGAATCTAAATATATACAAAATCAATGAAATGCTTCAGCCAATCACAAAAACAAGATTCAGATCAATTAAATACTTCAAGCACTTATAAAACATAATTAAAAGGCATCATGACAACAATGTTAACTTTGCCAGTTTCATTTAAAGAGACAGTGCATTATTTCTACTAACTAATATCTAACATATACAAACAAAAGCACAGGGACAGAATCAGAGAACATGTTTATAATATTAGAAATGGTATTACTACAAATGCGTTGGCTAAACATGTTATTACACATGGTTCAACACATTCTTTTAGGTTTTTGTCCATTGAAGTTATGAGAATAGATAACATGGGGGTGACACAGAATCTGACAAAAACTTCTAAAACTAGGTGGATTATTAGGTTGAGAGCAGATGTAGGTAAAGGTCTGAATGATAAAGTTCAGTTAAAGTTGATCATTACAGCCAGGTCTATCTCTAAATAAATAAATGAATATTTATATACCAATTTATCTTTTCGTAATCAGGGATATGGGAAGATATTGTTTTTATAGGGTAATTTGTGCTTTTATTTGTATATATATTAGATATTAGTTAGTAGAGATAATGCACTGTCTCTTTAAATGAAATTGGCAAAATTAAAGTTGTAACATTGTTGCCATGATACTTTTTAATTATGTATTATAATTGGTTGAAGCATTTAATAGATTTTAATCTTGCTTTTCTGACTAGCTGAAGCATGTAATATATTTTGTATATATTTAGATTCTAATCATGTTTTAACATCTGAAGAAGCAGTGTATTACTACTGTGAAAGCACTAACATTAAAGTTCGCTTTTTGTATGAGGCATGGTTATTTATGTCATTCTTGGCATTGCTTTGGTTCACTTTATATGTTTTTGGACTCTCATCATTGTTTTAAGTGAACCATTTATATTTTCCACTACTGCTGGTGTTTGCTTATTAGCAGAACAATGACAATCCAGAGGGAAGCAAAATGTAAGAAAATACCAATGTTACTGGTGGGTCTTTATGCAGAGAAAGCATTCGACAGAGTAAGCTAGGATTTTATGAGCAGGTCAATGGAAGCATTTGCATTCCCTGATAAAATTATAAGGTTGATTAGGAGAATATATGTGGGATTGAAGGTGAAAATTAAAGAGAGTGGATCCTCTCTGATAACTTCTGTTTGAGCAGAGGAACCAGACAGGGGTGTCCTCTTTCACCTCTATCTGCATTATATTTAGAACCACTGTTAAAGAAAATAAGGGACTCAGAAATTCAGATATATAGTTGGTATGGTAGTCAAGAATAGCTAGCTTTATTTATAGATGATATTATTTTACACTTGACAAAACCAGAAAAGGACATTTCATTGTTGTGTTGTCCTTTTTTCGAAAAATTTGGAAAGAAGACTGGTAAGTGAATGGATTGGTTAATGTTATTTTCAGAAGCCACTTTCAGTAAAATTTATTTATTTATTTATTGAAATTTGTTGACTGGGAAAGTCCGACTGGGACAGGAGCCCATTTTCAGCGAAGTCCTGGGGAAAAATGCTCCTCAAACATATTATGATTGCACAGTATTTTACAAGAATTTACAGAAATTATAGTACAATACAGTAGAATATAACAAAATGAGAAAGAGACTAATAAATAGTGGGAAGTTACAATATCAGAGAGAAAAACAGTAATTTACAAGATACACACACACACACACACACACACACACACACACACACACACACACACACACACACACACACACACACAAACACACATACACACGCACTTTTTTGTAAATACTGAAATAGGTTGAATGTCAAGAAAGGAAAAGATCACTAGGGGGTAGTGTTAGGTTGAAAAATTAATAAAGGGAAAGAAAAATCACTAGTGGGGTAGTTTTAAAGGGGTGAGGAGTTAGAATGATAGTTAAAGTTAGTGAGATTTACAGTAAGAACAGAGTTGTTTAAAATAACTTATAGAGCAAAAAGAGTTTCCTACTGGTTTTGATGGGTAAAGATTGGGGTAAGCAAAAGGGAGGCTCAAGGAGAATAAGATGTTTATTTATTTAGATAGATGCAGGGGGAGATTTTAGTATTTAGTAGGTAGTTCTAGGGTGAGTAAAATGAAGGGGAAAAAGAAGGATTTGTCTGTAAGGTAACCCTATCCTTATGAAAAATGATGTAAGGTGTTTTTGAAGAAAGAAACTAGAGTTCAGATATTCTCGTTGCAGAAATAATGGCTACTAAGGAGACTGTTCTCCATGAAAGGAATTTTAAATCAGTTTTAGCTGAAGGTTCAAAAGGTTTCTTAGTTAGACCCTGTAGCACAATTGTCAGATCCCAAGGAGGTAAGCGATTCCTTATAGAAGGAAGAAGTCTTAGTAGAAAAATGCCTTTCAGAAAAGGCTTGCATAATTTGAACGAAACCAATGAATAATTTCTGTCCTGTGTGTGAAAATTACAAATTGCTGCCAGTTGAAGTTTAAATGCAGAGAAACTTGCTCGTTCTTTAAAAAGAGTTGCTAAAAACTGCAGAGAAAGTGCCAAACTCATTATTCACAACCCAAAGGGAGAATCTTTTTAACTTGGTCTTGTATACTTTTTTTGGTAGATTCTCTTTGAGAAGCCAAAATAATGTCATGTACAGGAGAAGATAGCCTGAGCTGTCTAACCATTACTGGAAGTGGAGAAACCATGCAGGTTAGTTTTTGGGCCTGTAGTTTGGGATGCTGGATTCCTGATGGATGAGAGAGGAGATCTGAAGTTGGCTCCAGTATCATTGCAGGATAATGAAAGTGAGACTGCAGGAAGGGGAACCATACTTGTTGAGGTCAGAAAAGGAGCAATTAGGATTACTGAGCTCTTTAGCCAACCTACCTTCTGCAGAAATTTTGGAATCAAGGGGAGGGGGGATAAGCATAAAGGAGACCCAAAGGGCAAGCATGGACTACAGCATCTCTCTGTGATTTCCTCCTGAGGGGGGTTAATAGCAAAGTACCTGCTACACTTGTTGTTGTGGGGAGTAGGAAAGAGGTTACAGCAAGGTTGGTCCCAACAATGGAATATCATTTCTGCCACAGACTGATTAACAGACCACTTATGAGGGATCAAAATGGACCTGCTTCGTCTGCTAGTACATTAGTTTTCCCTGGAATGTGCGCTGCAATTAGAAACCGGTCTGATTAGATCACCCATTCCCACACTCTCATGGCCTCGCTGTAGAATGGATAAGATCCTTGTTTGTTGATGTACTGGACTGCAGACATGTTATTGGTCTGAATTGCAATAATCCCTACAGGAAGAGCAACTTGAAATGGCTCCAACACAAGTACAACTGCTTTCTTCTCTAGAACATTGATATGCAAACTAGTCTCTTTTGGGGGGACCACATGCACTGGACTGTTCTTCTCAAGAAATGTCCCCCCCACCCCAGTGGAGAAGCATTCGTAGTCATTGTGGCCATTGAGGGTGGTAAAACAAAAGGCCGGACGATATGAATTGTCCAATTGGATCCACAAGTGGACGCGTTGTTTGCAAACTGGAGTAATCTTGTCTGGCAAAGGTAGGGGTTGATAGAGAATGGACCACTGCACAACCAGAGTCCATTGAAGAACACACATAAAGAAACATGCCAAAGGAAGTAATACAATGGCTGCTGCCATGCAACCTAGAACTTAAAGTACTGATCTTGCTGAAGGAGATGGATGGGAAAGAAGAAGATGAACCTGACTTCTGACAGTGGAAATGTGATGAGAAGGTAGAGATGTTACCTGTGTTGTCATGTCCAGAATTGCACCAATGAACTCCAGGCTTTGGACTGGTGTTAAATTTGATTTGTCATCGTTTTTTTGGTATGCTCAATGGCTTGCAAATTTGGAGCAAATAGTACCTAGTATGCAAAAGGAGATGCTTGGAGGGGGCAGTCTAGATATAGAAACACTCAGAATCCTTTCAGTTTCAAGTGAGCTGCCACCACTGCCATACATCTGGTAAACACCCTGGGGGTTGTGGGAGTCCAAAGTGCAGGGCTCTGAATTGGTAATGACTGGCTCCCAGCTGAAAGTATAAGTGTCTTTGGAAGCATCTGTCTATTTTGATAAGATAGTATGCATCCTGAAGATCTATCAAGTACAGCCAAAGGTCTTTGTGAAGAAAGGGTAGGATGATCTGTACAGTGACCATTTGGGACTTTGATTTCTTAACATACTGATTCAAATTGTTTATATCTAAAATGGGTATGAGGTCCCCTGTCTTCCTGGGCACTAAAATGAAATGTGAATAAGTTCTGAATCCTATTTGTTCTGGTGGGACCTTTAGGATGGTTCTTTTTTCTAGCAGCTTTTGGATTTCTTGTGCTGCTGCTTTCCTTTGGCTGGGTGAAACATTGGATATAATTCTTAGCACCCATGAATCATTTGTTATATTTGCCCAGGTATCTGGATGCAAGGACAACTGTCCCCTGACTGCCTCCAGAGTTGGACAGCACTTCAGGAGCATTGGAAGGGTCTGTCTGGAAAAGAATCAATGAAACACTGATTCTGCAGGCCTCCTACTCCTCTAAGGTGATGTGTTCCATTAGAATTTCCTCCTCTGTTTCTAGAGGAATTATCACAGCACAGATCTTGGAAAAGTCCCATAGATTTCTGGAACAACATCTTCTGATTCCTGAAAAATGTTTGTTGAGGGGTAGAAAACTTGATTCCACAGCAGAGTCTTTCCATCTTGTTCGTTGAGGGTAAGCGTAATTTTTACTGATGGCCCAAATAAGTAAGTGCCATAAAATGAGGCATTGATAAAAGACGTCTTAGAAGGCTCTGCAAATTTGCATAGCCGCATCCAGGCATGTCTCCTTATGGCAGTGCCTGAAACAGCTGCTCATAAGGTACCTTCGGCTGTGTGAGAGATCCACCTCCTAGAAGCTGATATGGATAAGAGAGTAGCCATTGCAAGGATGTTCTTTTGAAATCCTCTACACACATGGACTCTGAGAGAGTATTTGATGGCTTTTTGGTCTAATAAAGTGTGTCAAGTAGTTTAGAAACCTCGAGGCAAAGGTTACCGAGGCAAAGACTCACTTTCCAAATCTGTCCAATGTTCTAGACTCCTTGTTTGGTGGCTGGAGATCTCTGGTATGCTAGCTCTTTCTTGGTGGCTGCTGCCACCACCATAGCCGCAACTGGGACTCCTTTGCTCCAGTGGGGGTCTGTCTGTTGGTGGGGCTAAAAATTTATCAGGTCTTTTTGGGATCGATTTGATGGTATCTGGCTCCTTCCAAGCCCAGGAGGAAACAAAATAAATAAGTTCATCTGATGAGGGAGGGGGTGATGACCCAAGACATAGAAAGGCCAGAACCAAAAGCCTCCAAAAACACACACATTCTTCTGGGGAGGGGGTATGGGAAGACCAGCCATCTTTTAGTTTTAGAATTCTTAAAATATTTCCAAATGAGATGTCATTCGGTGATGATCTGGGAGACCCTTCTCCTTCATCAAAAATGGTATCCTCTGTGAGTGAATCCATCAAAGAGTAAATGTCTCTTTTTGCACATTCTCTTCTGTTGTATCTCCTCTGTGAGATGTCCAGGTGAGGTGTCGGAAGAGAGGGGAAGTTCCTCTGCTGGAACCGGTTGGACACTTATTGGAAATGGCTGTCCCTGTGGAGTAGGACTGATCAACTCAAAGCTCAGAACCGATAAGAAAA
The DNA here is from genome assembly GCF_019279795.1 of Protopterus annectens. Lineage (NCBI taxonomy): Eukaryota > Metazoa > Chordata > Ceratodontiformes > Protopteridae > Protopterus > Protopterus annectens. The sequence continues at coordinate 1,847,986,790 of NC_056731.1, forward strand.
AAGGGATAGGATCCAAAAAGTGACAGGGCAGTTCTCTGGAGAGAGAAAAAGCCCTTTCCACCTCAAAAGCTGATGGACCCAGATAAACTTCAACTCACCCTCTTGGAATCCAAACTCTTGATGAAGGCAGGTCTCGACCACTCTTGGATCAGCCCCTCAAGAAGGGAACCAAATCTGAACTGTCCAGAGCCAAGGCTTCGAGGGGAAGGGACTGAATCAACAAAATTGGAACTGAAACTATCACCTCAGATCCGATGCTGACACTTCGGCTCTAGGACCCATTCTGATCCTAGCATATCAAAGTAGAACTAGTCAAGTATATAGTCAAAGTCGAACAAGAAGCTTTCCTCAGATCCGACACAGGACCTCTCGGGAATTTTGGATCCTGGGACTCCGAAACCACTTCACAGATTGGAGACGGTGATAGAATGGTCATGGATGTTGTAGGCATACTCATGGATCTGAAAAGAGTTAGAGCTGATAAGACCTTCATCTGGATCTGAGAAATTTTCTCATCATCCTATCCACATCTGCTTACCATAAACTTCTGGGGGACCTAGAAAAAGTTGCATATGGGGGCCTGGAGTGTTTCTTGAGAGTCTGAAATAACTTAACAGGCAGGGTGGGTGATATGGGTTTAATATGAAATTCTGGAGTAAGACTCCTGTGAGATCTAGTATGTTTCAGATCTAAGGACTTAGGATCTGAAGGTGTTGTTGTACAAGATGTTGAGATAACAACAGAATCCAAAACTTTGGATCCAAGGATCAAATCTTCAGATCTGATGAAGTCATATCCAAATTTTTTCTTGTTTTTACAGGAGGCTCTGACAAAGACTTTGGGGACTTCAGTGGAGAGCGTTTCTTATGCTCCAAAGGAGCTGACTTGCTAGATTTGGAGGGGGGTTGAGCCCCAGAAGAAGAAGTAGCTAGTAGTAGACCTTTCAATATCAGTTTTGTTCAGTCTGCCAAGTCCCTAAGATTGAAAGTAGAGCATATTGAACAAGAAGTATCCAAATGCCCGAGGTTCAATGCAGTACACGCACTCCTTGTGGGCATCCGAAATGGGGATTTTATGCCCACAAGAAGTGCATTTTTTTAAATCCTGTAGGCTTATCAGACAAGGCAGATAACCAAGAAAGAACAACAAAATAACTATAAGACTATAAAAATGCATATATAAATATTTATATATATATATATATATATATATATATATATATATATATATGCGTGTACAAAGGAAAAGGATAAAGATTTTAATTACCAAATATGGTAATGAATTACCCTATGTGATAAAAGGGTAAGCACTAAGCAGAAATACCAATAATAGTAATAGAGATTTACTATAAAGAAAAATAGTATAAACTCCTAATGTCCTGTGAAAAATCTAAGAGGGTGGATATACAGATTACAGTAAACAAAACATTTTAAGTTTTAAACAATAGAAAAAAGAAAAGAAATAACTCAGTAAATTAGCTTTACTGATGCTCGAGAGAGAGGAACCTGCATCTGTTTGCGATGGCAGCAAGCAAGATCTGAGGTAATGGGTATGGAATACTGCATTATAGGCAGAGGGGTCAGCTCGAGAGCTGGATGCAAACCCATACATTAAGGAAGAATGAAAAGGACATCAGATCAAGGAAGATAACAAGAGAACCTTTAGAGGTACTAGAAATATTTCAGAAATTTTATGAAAGTCTGTATAAAGCAGATAAATACAGAAATCATGAAAAGTACAATGGAATTGTTTATGGAAGAATGAAATATGACAAGGTTAGAGGCAGATGAGGCTCAATTACTAACAGTTAGGATAGGAGGAGATGAGATGAAAATGGTGATGTATATCCAATCCACAGGAAAGTCCCCAGGAATGTATGGTATTTCTGTTGAAGTTTGGAAGCAAGGTGGAAAAACTGATAGATATCTGGAAGTTTTTATTTAACAGTATTTTAAGATGAGGAGAAGCACCAACTTTCTGGAAGAAATCTGTGGTAGCTGTAATAAATAGCTAAATTAAAGACCCATCAGACCCAGCTTCATACAGGCTCACTTCAATCCTAAACCATGACTATAAAGTCAAACTTACATATATAATTATATAAAGTGTTTATATATACAAAGGCTAAAAGAATGGCAAAGATGATGCCAAAATTGATAGATATGGATCAATGTGATTTTGAGGAAGGGAGTCACATCTGACAACATTAACAAAACACTGATGATCCTTAGGGTAATAGAATACAAGAAAATACCACTGTTGTTGGTTGGTCTTGATGTAGAGAAAGCATTTGACAGAGTAAGCTAGGATTTTGTGAGCAAGGCAATGGAAGCATTTGCATTCCCTGATAATTATAAGGCTGATTAGGAGGCTATATGAGGGATCAGAGGAGCAAATTAAAGTTGCTGGGAACCTCTCTGATAATTTCTGATTCATCAGAGGAATCAGGCAGGGGTGTTCTCTTCCCACTTTGTTATCTGCATTACATTTAGAACCATTGACAAAGAAAAAAAGAAGTTATGTCCTTACCATAACGTTCCATGTGAGTTGTTCATCTCGCCTTTTTGTTCTTACACGTGGGTTCGAAGCCGATCCCTCGGCTCCGAGTCGGCCGCTTTTCAAGCTCAGACTTTCAGAGAAGCTCGAGACCTACTGTATATCCCATGATGCTCTACTGTAAATCCCCAGATCTAGTATGCTGCAACCAAAGACAGCCTACAGGAAGAAATAGAACTATAGTGCCTACCTATCTAGGTAGCTATAGGTATGTAGAAGAAAGAAACAGTCTGTTCAAGAAGACAGGCTGACAAAACTCGACCAATCCACCAAGGCAACCATCTTTCTCAACCGGAGGGGGAAGGTGGGCGGAAATGTAAGAACAAAAGGACGAGATGAACAACTCACATGGAACGTTATGGTAAGGACATAACTTCTTTATGTGAAGCTGTTCTATCTCGCCATTTTGTTCTTACACGTGGGTAGCGTCCCAAGCACCCTAATCCTGGGTGGCTCACGGGAGAACATTCCTGAGCACAGTGGAACCAAAGGAAGCCCTGTCCCTGGAGGTCCTGTCCACTTTGTAATGAGTGATAAACATGTGAGGTTTTGACCACGTGGCAGCTGCACAGATGGTATCCAAGGGCAAATGAGCTGCATAAGCTAATGACATAGAAACAGCCCAGGTAGAATGGGCTTTAACGTTAGTCGGTAATGGCTGATTAGTGGAGGAATAAATGAATTTAATGCAGTCAGAAAGCCACTTGGATAATGTGATTTTTGATACTGCAAAACATTTCTTTCTTATTCCCTGCGTAAGAGACAAAGAGTTGATCCGATTGTCTGAAATCTTTCGTTCTATCCAGGTAGAATCTCAATTGTCTGTGTACATCAAGCTTGTGTAACATATATTCCAGTCTGTTGGTATGGTGTCTAAAGAAGGTTGGAAGCTCAATGGACTGATTTAAGTTAGTTTCTGAACAGACCTTTGGGAGAAAGGTACGGTTAGTCCTGAGAGACACCCTATCAGGGTGAAAAATCAAATATGGGGGCTTGGAGGACAAGGCTTGATGTTCGGAGACCCTACGTGCAGATGTAATGGCTACCAGAAATATAGTTTTCCAAGACAGAAACTTTAAGTGACATGATGAGGCGGAGAACTAAGCTTTTTACAGGATATATGTCAGTATATATGTATATATATATATATATATATATATATATATATATATATATATATATTTATTTACAATACCTAAGATTATATAATGAAGGAAGAAAGAGAGCACACACACACACAGAAGAGCTGACAGAGCCCTGCCACTCCCAAACAGATAAGAGAGGTCTAAAAGACCTGAAGAGAAATACTTCAAAAAATTTAACTAGAGTTAAACAAACAGGCTATAGCCTAATACTAAAGAATATCACTTCTATTTTAACAATATACAATACTAATATTCTGAAAAATCTTCTATAAATATAGAAAAAATAAGTCACTGGCCCGAGCTTCCTCCGACGAGGTGTAGATCCGTTGCAGCGGCAAACTAGACCTACGGATTTACAGTACAGCATCATGGGATATACACTAGGTCTCGAGCTTCTCTGAGAGTCTGAGCTTGAAAAGTGACCGACTCGGGAACCCACGTGTAAGAACAAAATGGCGAGATAGAACAACTTCACATTAAGGGACTCAGAAATTCAAGGTTATAATTGTTATCGTAGTCAAGAAAAGCTGGCTCTATTTGTGGCTGATATTATTTTATACCTCATAAAACCAGGAAAGGACGTTTCAGTGTTGTGGAACATTTTGAGACATTTTCAAATCTTTTAGGATACCAAAATAATGAAGCTAAAACAAAGACAATAGCTGTAAATTGTGTCCACACATAAATTGGTTCAGCAATATCCACATTTATGGGGACATGATAAAATGAAGTACTTAGGAGTACGGATTAAAAATGATTCTGGTGTGGCAGCTAGGGATTTGTGGGAAGAGACTAAACAAAAGAAAATACCAAAAAAATGAGAACTTGGAAGTGCTGTTTTATGCATATGGATAGCAAGATACAAGCAGTTAAGATGTTTTTATTCCCATTATTTTTACACACAGGCATATTTTTATCAACCAGAGAAGAAGTTGTATAGCAATTAAAGAGGTGAGGGATTTTATCTGTGAGGGAACAATGGCAACGGTCAAGAGGAATAAGCTGATTCTTCCAGTAGAACAAGGTCGTTTGGGATTACCTGATTTGACGGGGTATTTCAGAGTTAGTTAAGGCTCCTATACATTACATAAGCTGAAATCTATAATTCAAAGTGGAAAAGAATAATGACGAAATAGGGAGGAAGCTTAAGAAACAAGGACAGACTGGGATTTTGGATGCGGCTCCTTAAAGAGAATAACAATACCCACACAGAATATTATATTCATAAAGTAGCAGAAAGTATTTAATAACTAAGCCAAAACAGGAATGGAGGCAGGAGATTCTGTCAACAGGGATGACTGCATTTAGGGATACAGACAACAGGTACGAGGGAGCTGGAATTTATTGGAGAAAACCGGCAAAAGAACCAATATATTCGGAGCAAATAAACAGAGAGGGAAAGATAATAGAATGGGAAGAGTCCACAAATTTATTTGGACTGCAGGATAGAGATTGTCTTCCCTATCAAAGAATGATACCAGAGTACAGGCAAACAGAAAGAAATAGGGGGATCCTAAATGAGAGACCAGCACTGACAGAGTTTTTAATAGAATCTAGAACAGAAACTGCTGTTAGAAAAGGAATAATTAGTACAGCATATAAAATATTGCATGATAACTAAATAAATCAATCAGAGGAGGTTAGAAAGGATTGGGAAGAGTGACTGGATAAGCAATTCACAAAGAAACAAGGGGGGATGTATGTACTTCTCCCAAATATAAAACAAAGTCTAGAAGACTGAGGATCTTTGCTTGGAAGTACTTACATAGGTATTTTGATAACATGAGCAGACTCCAAATAATTTTTCCTCAGGTAGACAGCAAAAGTTGGAGGTGTGATGGGGAAGAAAGAAGTAGTTGGGAGCATACTTTCTGGGAGTGTAATGAGTTGGCATATTTTAAAAATTCCCTGCAGACTACTCTATCAGAAATATTGGCTGAGGAAATTGGTATAACTAAGGAAATTATTTTTTGAGCTATGATACAGAATTGGAATTGCCTAGACACGTTAAGGCCTTGTTGAGTCTAATTATGGTGGGTGACAAAAAACAGTTACTAGAAAATGGAAATCAAAGTCTAAATCAACTTTACTAAAAGTAGTGAATATAGTTTCCGAGATAAAACAACTGGAAATGGGATCTTTAGAAAAGGATAGGAGCAAATTACATAGATAAAATGGGAACTGCGGGAACAATATATGCAGAACAACTTTTGGGAGGAGAAATGAGGTTTAAAATAAAGGCATAATTTGAATGAGCTATGTAATGTCTGACAATGAAGGGATTGATTATAAGTAATGTATAATGTTTGCAACCGAAAATATGTCAATCTGGTTTGTTTTCGTTTATATAAATGTATGACTGCATGTGTCATAAGCGATAATTTAATAAAAATGTTCTTGTTTTAAAAACATTTTGCACAAAATCATTAATTCTTTCTGGTTCATATTTGGTGAGTTAGATACATTAACTAGTGTGAACTCCTCCTCACTAAATACCTTACAACTACTACAAACTGTCTCCTATTGTCCTTTTTCTTTTCTTCTGTCGTTGTAGGTGCTCCTTTTCCTACCAGTATCATCATTACTTTTTTTTTTAGCTCCCTGACATTCTGCAGAATATCCTTCCTGGAAACCCTTTTTAAGTAGTTTATCATGTTACAGCCTGTCTGTGTCTCTTGCACTCTGTTCTTTTTTACACAAGTAAATACTCTTTGTTTTTTAACTGGACTTGTGAGGCTAACAACATTTTATCCAGAATAGCCATCTAACATGTAAATAATAAAAAAACAAAATGTTTCCCTTTTGCAGTACTTTTACTTGTATGTTACTGCTTCTTCTTCTTTTGGCTTTTCCTGGTTAGTGGTCACCACAGTGGATCACCTGTCCACACATGAATGGCAGTGGAGTTTTACAGTGTTGAGTAGCCAGCCCGGTGCCCAACCTTCTACAGAAGGCACACACACGCACGCACTCACGCCTAGGGCCAATTTAGAGTGTCCAATCTACCTACAGCATGTCTTTGGAATATGGGAGGAAACCAGAGCACCTGGAGGAAGCCCATGCGGCCACAGGGAGGACATGCAGACTCTGCACAGAAGGCACCCCAGCCAGTGATCGAACCAGAGAACCTCTTGCTGTAAGGCGGCAACACTAACTGCTGCACCACCGCGGCCACCCTTTTACTTGTATGTTACTGTTTGCTTTTATTCAAAGATTGCCAGGCATTTCGTGCTGCAATTAAGAATAACTTGTTCAGCTGACACTCACTACCATACATTGTCAGGAGAACATCCAAACACTCCTACCCAACCATACCAACTTACTACATTGTGTTTCAGCTGTGATCATAATATAATAAAACTGTAACATAGCACTGAACACATATCCCTCTTGTTCCTTTAACATAATTTAAACAATCAAATGTATGTACAAAATACTAAACAGCCACTTGTCTTCCCAGGATTTACCAGCTAAAAAGCTTGACTTAGCATGCTAGAATGCATGTCTGAACTTAGCTTTAACAAGTCTTTGCACTCTTTAAACTCAGCTGCTTTGCATACAACCTCCTCCTTCCCCCTAACACAGAAAACTTAATTTTGCCTTCACTCTGAGAATGAGTGGAGCAATCTCTCTCAAAGTTACCAAGTTTCCCCTGTTTCCCCTTGCTTTATTAGTTCTATCTGTTATTACAAAAAGGTATGTTGTTCTAAATAAATTATACATATTTTATAATTTCTGTACTTTGCCTTGAGTCTTCACAGTTTTGTGACTGACTCTTTATTGCCCTTTTAAGAACGTAAATTTCATTTCTGAAGGAATTTCTAAATGGTAAAACCAAATTAATTGTCTAGACAGACCTTAACTGAGCTTGTACGCAGAGTGATGGCAGCCAACATCTTCTAGTTGTGTTCCTTCCTTCCTACAATGAGGTTGCCACATTCTTCTAGATATCCTGTCTCTCGAATAAAGATACACCCCGGCTCTCAGAGCTCTTTACAACGTAGTCACAAAAATAGTACAAAGGAAAGAAAAAATAATAACCTTTTACCTTTCTGCTTATTGTTATTACCTTGTTCAGGGTTTTCACTACCTGCACAGCTGAATATTTGCATTACATTTCTAATTTTTTATAAGGAAATCCATACTTTAGGGAAATAACTATGCATAAAGTTGCCCAAGTATGCTATGGAAATGCAAATTGCTAAGAAGTTTCTTTATCACTTGGGACTTTCAGATTATTTATCATACTCCTAATCTTGCACCTATCCAACTAGCCTTTTTAAGTTCATACTTTTCTAGAATTTATTCATTATCTTAACTCAATGTTACTTGCTTTCTGGTATACAAACACCATTATTTGGCATGCAAAAACATTTTTCTTTCTCTCCATGCAGGTAACACTATCCAAGTATCTATTAAATTAAATGCACACACAGATCGGTGGGATTTATGCTCTTCATTTTAGCCTCTCTTTTTAATAGTATCTACCTTGCCATGAGCCGTTTGAGATTTCCAGCTGTGCATTTGGTCAAGTCGGAGCCAAGGATCGGCTCTGAACCCATCCAAGTAAGAATGAAGGCAAAATAGGACAACATAACATCATATGGTTCATGACATCATGCTAGGGCACTCCTGTCAACAGGATCATATGATAATACGTCATACAAGGTAACTAAGCTTAGCAACCATTTACATCTTGCAAGTACCCACCTTTAAATTGTAACTCCCTCTCAAGGAGGGTTAGGTCAGTCAAGTCCAGAGTGAATTTGTGAGTACCTGTGCAACTATCCAGGTCCAGCTCAATAGAACATAGTGTACCAGAATGCTTAATTTGCAAAGCAAGTCTGTTATAGAGGTGAGGGAGGCATTGTGTAATGAACTTATTTTTCCATCATGTATTGTTTATCTGCTGGTGATCATTTAGATCCTGGTTTTGTCATTAGTAGGGCTATTTGATTTGTGGAGATACAAGAGATCCAGAACCACTCAGTAGCTACAGGCACATAAGGCAAGGCACAGATTACGCATCAAAACTCTCTAAAATACTGAATAAAGTGACAGTGCATTTCCCACCAGGAAAAATATTTTAGTTGTTTCATTTTATACACAGCTCAGGCATATTCTTATCAGCAAGAGTAGAAGTTGTGGATGATAATTAATAAAGAGTTAAAGAAATTTATCTAAGAGGGAAAGTGGGCAACAGAAAAGTGGGGAAAACTGATTCTCTGCATAGAACAAGGTGGATTAGGATTTCCTGATTTGAAGGGATATTTCAGAGCTGCACAATTAACAGTCATATACATAACACAAGCAAAAGGTTATAAATCATAGTGGAAAAGGTTGATGATGAAACTGGGGGGGGGGGGGGTTGAGAAATAAGGAGAGAGTAGAATTTTAGATGCAGATCCCTAAGGTATAATTGCCAATAAACTGATTAGGTAGATTTTGCTGACTTTAAAGAGCTGACTCTGTCACATAGCAGGCTCCTTAATGAACTTGAACGTAATGGTGTTGACAAATCAACTAAATCTGGTTTGCTAATTGTATCTCTAGATGCAGCTTCAGAGTACAGAATAAAAATGCCCTGTCTGCAGCATAGTTTATTATTAAAGGTGTTTCACAAGTGTCAGTACTGAACTCACTTTTTATTTTCTACATTGATAAATACCACTACCAAATGTAAACCAGAAATAAAAGCAATTCTGTATGCAGATTATCATGCCTTATTTCACTCAGATTAGTCTTCTGATAAGATTACAAATAAAATTAGCAGGTTCTTCAGGAAAAAAAAACACCACACAGAATATTACACTCATATAGTATCAGAAAGTATTCTAAGAACTAAACCAGCACAGGAATGGAGAAAGGAGACTTTACCAACAGAGATGAATGCAAGTAAGGGTACAGAAAATAGGAAAAAGGGGGCTAGAATTTATTACAGAAAATAGGCAAAGGTACTGAGGAATGGGGAGCAATTAACTAAGGAGAAAAATGTAATAAAAGTGGGATAAGCAAGTAACTAGAATGGAAAAGATAATAAAGTGGAATGAAGTCAAACAGAAGTTTGGACTGCAGATTAGGGACTGCTTTCCCCTTCCAGGGTTTGATCACAGAGTATAGGCAATGAGAATTGGATAGGAGAATGCTAAACAAAAGTCCAACTCTGACTAACATTTTTGTTCAGTCTACAACAAAAGCTGCTGTCAAAATGGATAATTTGTAAGGCATATAAAATAATGCATAATAACAGTAGGAATCAATTAAAAGATATTAGAAAATATTGGGAAGAAAGACTGAAAAATCCGTATATAAAGGAACATTGGAAGGAGAATTGTGTGTCTCCTAAGTATTCAACAAAGTCCAGAAGGTTTAGGATTTTTGAACAGGTACTTTTATACCCCAAGCATACTTCAGAAATAGGTTCAAAGATTCATAGGTTGGTACTAGGCTATCAACCGTAGGGTCTATACAAGCCTAGCCATAACAATTCCCTGGCTATTTCTTCCCACACTATTTACTTCCCTGGACCCCTGTCTAGCAGGGCGACTGACATAATCCCCGGGGTGAATTTCCTTTCTCCCATCCAATCATCAAGGTTCCTTTTGAAGAGGGCCAAAGAAGCACTCTGCTTGACATTTATGGGCAATCTATTCCAGAGTCTGGGGAGTCTCTGGGTCAGGAACCTATCCCTCCAGCATGTTTTGTTTACTGTGATGACAAAGTTTAGATCCCTGGAGCATGTGGCTCTGAGGGATTGGGATTTCTTTAAGTGTAGCATGTCCAACAGCTCTGGGTTTGACATGGCCTTGTATGTTAAGCAGAGATCGTCTCTGAGTAGACAATATGTAACAGAGTATAGCTGGAGTTTTTTAAGGCGGTCAGCATAGGGCATCTGCTTTAAGCCTGTGATTCTTTTAGTGAGGTATTTCTACGGCCTTTCCAGTTGTTGCAGATGGCTTAAGAGGTATATACCAAACGGGGCGTTGTATTCTATAATGGGTCTAATGAGGGATGAGTACAGTGGGACAATGACCTCCTTTTTTCTGGATGAAAAGACCTTAGTCATGAGCTGTGCTACATAGAAGGATTTCCTGACTGTTGTGGCGATGTGTTTATCGAAGGTGAGACCACTGTCCATCTGTGTCCCTAAGTCTCTTATCACACTTTCGGTGTTTAGTGTACTGCCACCTATATGGTAATTCATGGGTACATGTTTTTTCCCAAAGGGGATAACTATACATTTCTTGGCATTCAGCTTGAGCCCATGGCTCTGGCACCAAGCATCTGTTTCTGTAAGGCCCTTTTGTAGAGTATCCACATCATTTGGGGATTCAATAATGGCTCTCAGTTTGCAGTTATCTGCGAACTTTGTTAGATAGAGACCCTTAGTGTTGGCCTGCATTTCAGAGAAGTAGATGCCAAACAAGAGCGGTCCCTGGACTGAATCCTGAGGTACTCCACTTGTCACTTGTCTGGAGCTGGATTTGGAGTCGCTACTTTTACACTGTGCGTTCTATCAGTAAGCCAGTTAGAAACCCATTGGGTGAAGTAGGGATTAATGCCCAGCTTAGTAAGTTTATCTATGATTCCAGAGTGGGGGATGGTGTCAAAGGCCTTGGCAAGGTCTAGATACGCTGTGTGAACCACCTTACCCTTGTCCATGGCTCTGGAGACTGATTCAAAGAAGTCAGCATGAACCTATGAACCTATGTAATTAAGGAATTATTCTTCTGAGTTGAGATATAGGATATGAATTGCCTTGACATAATAAGGCTTTACTAAGCTTAATGTTATTGTTTGCCAAAATAAAAGCCATTACTAGAAAATGGAAATCAAAATCTAAACCATCTGTAACTAAAGTACTGAAGATGAAAGTGAGACCTTCTCCTGTCTATCATTTGTTTTACCAAATAACAGCATCAGAAGGCCTTTCAGTTTTATGCACTGTATGCAAAAAAACATCCATACATAAAATTGTTCAACAAACCTCTGGGGTGTTATACTTAGCAAGGCATGTGTGTGTCTGTGTGTGGGGGAAAACTCATTTGGGGAGAAAGAACCTTATTTATGTGTTTACTTATTTACGTGTTTGTTTTTTTGTTTATTAAGTGTTGGTCCTACAAATCAAGTCCATGTCACCTGACTCACTGTCAAGAAGTACCAAATGTAATGAATGGGAAAATGAAACAACAGCAAACAGAAATATCCAGTGGAGGGCATTTTCATCAAAATTGCTACAAAATGCTCTATGAATAACAATGTATTGTTTTTCAAATTATTTGCTTGAGCATTGGAATGAGTAAGGATGTACAGGACCACCTTATCTCATCTATAACAGTCAGCATCATGTACCATGCAATAGCTAATTGAAGGGATTAAAATCTTCTTCTTCTTTCGGCTTTTCCCAGTTAGGGGTTGCCACAGCAGATCACCTGTCTGCTCATGACTGGCAGTGGAGTTTTACGGTGTTGAGTTGCCAACGCCGGCACCCAACCTTCCACAGAAGGCATACACACACACACACACACACACACACACACACACACACACACACACACACACACACATGCCTAGAGAAATTTAGATTGTCCAATCCACCTACAGCATGGCTTTGGGATGTGGGAGGAAACCGGAGCAACTGGAGGAAACCCACACGACCACAGGGAGGACATGCAGACTCCACACAGAAGGCACCCCAGCCTGCGATTGAACCAGAGAACCTCTTGTTGTGAGGTGACAATGCTAACCACTGCACTACATCGGCCGCCCAATTGAAGGGATTAAAATACTGGCATTTATTTTATTTTTAAAGATGAGGGTTTGTCCACATCACTGAATGCTAAATTCTTTAGCCTTCTTGGGGGACACACTCTACAGCTTTCCAAAAAGAACCCACCTACACTCAGTCACCAACTTAAAACATCAAGTGCTGACATGCTTCACAGCAACAGAATGACAGTAGTAAGCAACCAGCCATCATCCTCCTCCTATAACTATAACAATTGAAAATGTGATTGGAGTTGGACTGCTTGGTAGAATTAGGTTACAAACTGTTTTTCAAAGTTCATTTGCCCTTCTTCTTTGCCTTTTCACAGTTATGCATTGTTATACTGGGAACATGACCAATGATGATGGCATGATGAAGCAGCTTAAAAGATTGTCAGACAAACTACACTCCCCAGCATAAGCCACCTAACCAGTACTTCTCTCACATTCCCCAAACAAAGAGACAGCAGACCTTCAGCAGTCTCTTTACTACATACCTTATCCTTATAATTCTGAGATGCTTCCTCATCTACATTTTTAGCAGTACAAATTAATATATTGATTCTATGGTGGGTGGCCACGGTGGTGCAGTGGTTAGCATTGTTGCCTCACAGCAAGAGGTTCCCTAGTTCAATCCTTGGCTGGGGTGATTTCTGTGCGGAGTCTGCATGTCCTCCCTGTGGTCGTGTGGGTTTCCTCAGTATGCTCCGGTTTCCTCCCACATCCCAAAGACATGCTGTAGGTGGATTGGACACTCTAAATTGGCCCTAGGGGTGTGTGTGTGTGTGTGTGTGTGTGTGTGTGTGTGTGTGTGTGTGTGTGTGCTTTCTGTCGAAGGTTGGGGTACCAGGCTGGCAACTCAACACTGTAAAACTCCACTGCCAATCATGAACGGACAGGTGATCCGCTGTGGCGACCCCTAACTGGGAAAAGCCGAAAGAAGAAGCATAAATTAATATACTGATTCTGTGCTAGAAGACAAGCAAATGCATTGTATAGTAATACCATCTCTAAGCTAAATCATTTCATCTGTATCACCTAAGTCTACTCAGTGAATTTTAAAATGAAGATTACAATTGCTGGGTGTTAAATGTTAATTTCTGAATCCATATATATTTCACCATTTCTAAAAACACTGATTGAAAATTAGCAGATTTGCTATGATTTCTCAAATCTCATTTAATCAACACATGATTAAGCAAACTTAAAATGTCTAAAACTTTGGGAGGATGCAACTCAAAGCAGTGACTCTCAAGGACAAAGAACACTAAAACAAACTCTTTTTGTTTTTACATGGAGGAAAGTCCTCCTCCACCCCCCCCCCCACATGTGGAGGCAAGTTTCTACAAACATTATACATACACTTATGCACATATAGATATAGAGAGAGACAGGGACTAACTCCAAGTTAACACAAACTCAGTGAAAAGCATGAAAGTGATAAAAAACATAATACTTATCTTCTCCCTCTTCTCTGAGGTCAATTAAACCAACCTGTCAGCTTTTCCATTAAAATGTTTTGAGTGTCAGTTAGCTCAAAGCCAGCAAACAGCAGGTTTCGTAAAACTGATTCATAAAGTGCAAAAGATACCAGTCTGACTTTGATGTTCATAGGCAGACTTCTCCACATAGACTCACCTACAACACACAAGGATGCAGTGGTCTGTAGATCATCAACGCTACATGTGTAATCTGCTATATCTTCCAACTGCAAGTTATGAATCACAAGTTTAGCAATGGTTGCCTTTTGTTTCATCTCATACTTCTCACTGTGCTCCAACACAATACCATTTTTCCTCCATTCCACTTTGTCGATGCGTTTGGACAGCTCACACTGCAATGTGACTGTAGTACCTTCCTCAGCATTCTGATTTTGAAGCTCTTTTTTGAAAAATGCTGGAAGAGCTGGGTAAAAAGAAATAACATATGCTTCCATTCATTTGTACAAAAAAGTTTGAATGCAATCAGCTGGCTGTGCCTTTTTATTTGTCCTTATTTTTTGAACATATTAATAATAGCATCAATTACATTAATCCTTGTCAATATCAATATGGACATACAAATAGCTCTCAAGGATGGCCCGTTAAATACATATATTCCTCCCACACTGTCTTCTTGAGGCTATACCCCAGCCAACCGCCATTATCATCATTAGGATGATTAGCATACAAAGAATCAGTCATACATAGGAAAAGTCTTTGCAAATAAGGCGAGTTTGTTAATCCACCTGTAGGGCATGCTATGGAAGCTAAGACCACTGCAGGCTTTTCAGGTGTCAGAACCCCACTCTTTACCTCCCTTTAAAAACACAAGTTACCAGGACAGGAATGTGTGGTATACCACCAACACAGACACTGGTGTAAAACTGAAACAATCAAAAGCATATTAATTAACTTCACTAAAACATAAAAGTTATTGAATCTACATTAGTATATCTTGCTATGAAACTGATACTGATATAATCATAATACAATTAAGCAAACTACAATGTTCTATAGATCCATTATAATAAGCAAGAGGTTAATTAGTAATGCAATGAAAACGGTGATTTTCTGCATATACAGCAAAGTGCAAAAGGGCTCATTTTTTATGCAAGTATACTTTAGAAAGGGTCTGTAAAGCATACTGTTGCACATAAATGAAACATGCTACTCCTGCGCAAGAAATACTTGACATAAAAATGGTGCTAAACCACATAGCAAAATATGTCAAATCTGCACAATACAAAAGGTACTGATTCACAACAACTCAGATCAATTCAGTGTAAACCACTTTACAAAATGGATGAAATTGAAGAAAGCAACTAGGATCAGAATTCACAAAAGTCAGTGCAACACAGCAACTCAGCTCCACACATTTACCGAGTTGTGCTGCTGTACTAAAATGGCATTTGTAGATATGCACCACATTAATTAAAGGGTTAACACACGACCAAAAATTGCTCAACTGGCAACCCTGCCACACACACACACACACACACACACACACACACACACACACACACACACACACTGTACAAACACTCAGACTCTCAAGTGCATGCATACATACACACAACACATACAAGGATGTACACTTAAAGAGCTTCACACATTCACACATCACTATACTACTTATCTGGATCATTAATCAAAGGTGTATAAAGCTGCTCTGCTTCAACCTGTGCATATTTTCCCCACCAAATTGTTTCATGCATCTGCTGGTGCATTCCTCATGTCAGTGAGGTAAGAACTGTGTAGTGGCAGATTATAATGGGGGCAAACCAGGGGGCTGCCTAGGAATCACAGGTTCAGGGGCCCATGGCTAGCCAAGAAAACACTCATTCCATCGTGCCTATGCAACCAGTAAACCAGGGAGAGAGACAGAGATAAGACTGCTGCTCTGAACTGTGCTGCTTACTTCATACTGAATCTACCCAGCGCATGACCTGGAGCTTAATTAAATGGTGTTGGCTGCAGATCATGTAATTGTAACCTTACTTGTTTACCTAGAGGTAAGGTGTGTGTGTGTGTGTGTGTGTGTGTGTGTGTGTGTGTGTGTGTGTGTGTGTGTGTGTGTGTGTGTGTGTGTGTGTGTCTAAAATTCCCCACTTATATTACATAGTGTTTCCTTATCTAGAAGAACTGTCTGGTTAAGTGACTTGCTCAGAGTCACATAGTAGGCAAACGGAGGTAGAAAGAATCAAACACTGCATCCCTGAGTACTGGAAGGAGCTCATTAAGAGCTTCAATTCTTAATTCTCTAGACTAACAGCCAGACATTTACATACTTCATTTTCTGATGATCACTGAAGGCTGAAAAAAAATCACTGAGCAGTCAGTCAAAAATGCCAGTCATTAGATCTGTGTGCAATATTAATACACTGCTGCCTGTAGTCAAAAGTACAGAGTTTGATCCCTTTCACCACTACTTGCCTACGGTGTGACTTTGACAAGCTATATATAATTAATGATGACTTCTGTGTGTCTCTATAAATATTTGATTCCTGCATTCCATTATTCCACTCATAATCACTAAAGTACAGTTTTGTACCTACCATAAATGTAGATGTTCGAGGATTCCATTGCTGCAGTCCTGACAATTGGGTATAGTCCGCGTCCCAGTCGGCCCGAATACCAGAGTATAAGGCTGACGTCGGTCATGGCGCCTTAGACTGACGTCAGTACGTCAGGGTACTAATGCGCATGACCGACGTCATTTCCTCAGTCTTTTCTTGCCCCAGATGTCAGAAGACCCAAAAAGACAAGTCCCAAAAACAACCTGCACCAAAAAACATGTACAATATATACAACAATATATACAAAAAATATAAGCATGTCAACTCACCTACACAACCACCCCTAAACACAGAGGGAAGGAGGGAGGGTAAATTGGACTGCAGCAATGGAATCCTCGAACATCTACATTTATGGTAGGTACAAAACTGTACTATGTTCTTCGTCTTCCATTGCTGCAGTCCTGACAATTGGGTAGAATCCCAAAGCAGAGGAAAGGGAGGCTGGCAAATTATAAGGAAGTAGGAGCTGATAACATGCCTTGCAAAACAGCAGTGGCAAAACCAGCCCTAGACTTAGAGTAGATAGGAAGATGATAATGCTTAGAGAAAGTATGCACTGAACTCCAAGTAGCTGCTTCCAAAATATCCTTAGTTGCCACCCCTTAGAAATGCTGTAGAAGTGGCAGTAGCCCTAGTGGAATGAGGCCTAATCCCAGCTGGAATCTCCTTGCCATGATGGGAATAACAAAATGCAATGCAAAAGCCAATCCACCGGGAAATAGTTTGTTTTGACACAGGCTTGCCCTGTGAACTCAAGGCAAAAGAAACAAACAACTGCTGAGACTGCCTAAAATCCTTAGTCCTGCTTAAATAATATCTCAATTGCCTGTGTACATCTAAAGTGTGCAAAATCTTTTCCCCTTTATTTTGGGGATCTGCATAAAAAGTAGGCAAATGAATAGTTTGGTTTAAAGCCACACTAGAAACCACCTTAGGCATAAAGGAAGGATTAGTCCGTAATGATACCCTATCCTTATGGAAAATCAAAAAAGGCTCTACTGCCATAAGGGCCTGCAACTCAGACACCCTTCTTGCAGAAGTAATGGCCAACAGAAAAACAGTCTTCCATGACAAGTATTTCAACTCAGCAGTAGCCGCAGGCTCAAAAGGTTGTAGAGTAAGTTTTTCCAACACAAAATTGAGATCCCAAGCAGGAGTAGGAGCTCTCGTGGGGTCTTATATTCTTTGCCCCTCTAAGAAACTGCTTGAACAAAGGATGCGAAAACAAAGGTGGGTCACAATCATAATGAGCTGAAATCGCTGCAGCATGAATCTTAATGGAAGAGAAGGACAAACCTTTGTCCAATAACTCAGTAAGATATTGAAGAGCCACACTCAAATTAGGCTCAGAAATCTCCAAATTCTTTGCTGTACTCCAAAATAAAAATCTCTTCCATTTGTCTGCGTACACCTTCCTTGTACTAGGTCTTCTAGCTTCCATAATCACATTTAAAACTTGCTGAGGAAGTTGAGACCTGCTGTGCTTCAAGAGAGAATATGCCAGGCTGTTAGATGAAGAGAGTGAAGCTTGACATTGAGCAGATGACCATCCTTCTGAGATAACAGATGAGGAATCAGAGGTAAAGGCCATGGAGGCTTCCTTACCAGACTCCGTAGTAGTGGATACCAGTGTTGCCGAGGCCAATCTGGAGCTATCAAAATCATCCTTGGCCTGTCTTGTCTGACCTTTAATAATACCTTTGGAAGAAGAGGCAGAGGTGGAAAGGCATAGACATGAAGGTTTTCCAACTGAAAGACAGAGCATCCACTTTCCAAGCTGTGTGATGAAACCCCTTTGTGCAATACTTTGGCAGCTGGTGGTTTAGTGGAGAAGCGAACAGATCTATGTCTGGAGTTCCCCATGACACTGTCAATTTCTGAAATACATGAAGATCCAGTTTCCACTCGTGGGGATCCATGATTTGTCTGCTTAACACATCTGCTAGGGAGTTCTGTGCTCCTGGCAGAAACCTTGCCTGAAGAGTTAGTTGCAGGCTTAGCAGTCTCCCATAAAATCATTGCTTGCCTGCATAGAGGATAAGAATGTGTTCCCCTTGCTTGTTGATGTACCACATGACAGTTGTGTTGTCTGTTAGAATCAACACCTGCCCTGGAAGAAGTAACTCCTTGAAAGCTATCAATGCAAACTGGACTGCTAACATCTCCTTCATGTTGATATGTAGATGCTGTAGTCTGGCAGGCCACTTGTCTTGTATCCACTTTCCATTTAGATGAGCTCCCCAAGCAGTGTCCGAGGCATCTGTCGTTAAAACCTGACTCGCCTCTGGCCGGGTCACAGAGAGTCCCTTGTTTAGGTGACATTCCTGAGCCCACCACAAGAATTCCTTTTGAAGGCAAGGTATTATTTGAATGACAGTGTCCAAATCCTGGCAGTGCTGTGTCCATACATTTTTGAGATACCATTGCAGCTTCCTCATATGCAGTTTGGCATTGGGAAGCACCAGAATACAAGATGCCATGAACCCTAATGCTTGAAGGACTGTCCTTGCAGTCAGCACGGACTGATGAGATAGTTGATGGAAGTAAAGTGACAGACTCTTTTGTTTGTCCGGGGTTAAAAGGCCATCTGGGCTGCTGTATTCAGTCTCACACCCAGAAAGCACATGTCTTGAGAGGGTACTAGACTGGACTTTATTTCGTTCACAGAATACCCCAGGCATCTTAGCACTGCTATGACATATTCCAGATGCTGTAGAAGGTCTTCCTTGTCTTGAGCCAGAATCAGGCAGTCGTCCAAGTAAGGATAGATTTGAATGCCTTGAAGCCTGAAGTAAGCTATCACTGGAGCCAGAACCTTTGTGAATACTCTGGGCGCAGTAGATAAGCCAAAGGGCAATGCAGAGAACTGATAATGAAAATCTCCAGTTCGAAACCGCAGATACTTTCTGCAACCTAGCCTTATAGGCACATGAAGGTAAGCTTCCTTGAGATCCAAAGTTACCATCCAGTGATCTTTGCCCAGCAGAGGTAACAGTTGTTGTAACGTCAACATCTTGAACTTGGGAATGTCCAGATAAGTGTTGAGGATAGATAAATCCAAAATTGGTCTCCACGTGTTCCCCTTCTTTGGTACTAGGAACAGGCGAGAATAAAATCCGAAGCCCCTTTCTGATACAGGGACTGGCTGAATGGCCCCTATCTGGAGTAACTGAGAAATTTGCTTGTGAGCCTCTTTTCTTTGTGGAGGAGGAACATCTGGCATGCCTTTGAAAGGGGGCAGTGTGTGGAAATAAAATCTGTAACCGTGATGAATGATATCCAGCACCCATCTGTCTTGAGTGACTAAATCCCAATTTTCTTTGAAAAGAGACAGTCTTCCTCCCAAAGGAGCTGCCAGACGGGAATCCACTGGCAGCTGAAAAGGCAGGTCATTGGGTCTGCTTACGAAAGGACTGACCCCTGCCCTCACCAGAAGTCTGAGCAGGTGAACTGTCTGATCTAGGCCTAAACGAACTTTGAGCCCTGCCCCTACCACGTCTAGACCTACCCCTAGACTGGGAACCATAAGCAGGATATGTCCACCCCTTAGCAGGCCAATTTCTACTAAACTTGAGGCTGCACCTGCAAAATCTTTAACAGTCTGCATAGACTTAGCTTTGTCCTCCATTTTCTTTAAAACTGCTTCCACAGGCGGTCCAAACAACACATCAGACTGTAAAGGAGCATCCAAAATCCTGGTCTTAACATGCTCAGCTAAATTCTGATCCTTCAACCAGGCATGTCTGCGAAGAACAGAACTAGTAGCAGCCACCCTCGAGGAGGCCTGAACAGCATCAAAACCACACTGCAAAGAATGCTTACCCACTTGTTCAGACACATGAACCAAATCCAGCAATTCTTTACACTCAATACCTTCCGCCAAAGCATCCACCTTAGATTTTAATTGTGAAAGGAGATAATTTTGATATTTTAGCATATGAAACTGACAATTCAACGCCCTCATGGCTAGAGTGGAGGAAGTATACTTTCTTACCCCACCTATCCAAAGCCCTTGCCTCTTTATCAGAGGGTACAGGATTTTTAACCACAGAAGCTTTAACACCTTTAGGCCCCTGAGAAACAGTTTCTGGGTCCGCCCTAGGACTCTTAAACAAATACTTATGAGCTTGGGCACCCTATAATACCTATCAGGCTTAACAGGAGCAGGAGGCAAGGAGTCAGGGTTCAGGGAAGCCTCTGCAAAACATCCTCCACCACATTCAACACAGGAGGAATAGCTAAGGGCCTATGCTGGGGTAAAAACAAGAATTCCCTAAGCCTTTTCCTGGAATCAGAGTAATCCTGGCCTTCCCATTTAAAGTGCTCCCTCATGGAGTGAAGAGTCTCTGAAAATGAAAAATCCTCAGGAGGAGAAGCTGTAGGAGTGGAATCATCCACATCAGAATCAGAATAAGTAGGAAACTCTTGCAAGTCTTCCACAGAAGACTCTGAAGCCTGTGAACACTGTTCAAAACTATCAAACTCCTGTTCCACCCTAGGCCTCTTATCAGGCGGGGCATAGAGCCTCTAATCAGAGTAATCAAATCTTCTGCCATTTTAAGCATATGTTTCTTAGGCACAGAGCCGAAATGCTAGGAGAAGCCCCCACAGAAGCTGAACTTGGCCTACCTCTAAAGAAGCTTTGGCAACAGAAGGAGAGGCCCTAACTACCTTGGGAAGAGAGGGAAGAACAGTTACCTGAGAAGCCCCCTCAGCCTGGCCTACCTCCTGAGAGGGCACATCCTGTAACAATAAAGTATCTGCCTGAGACTCCATAGAGACTCCTGGCAAAACCTCTGGCTCCCCTGAGCCTTCTAAAGAACCGACGTCCGGGACTGCGGTTCCTCACCCCTAGGCTTCACTGTTTTGTCCTTGCGCTTCTTGGATGAAGCGGGCGTCGGAGCATCCGACGGCATATTATAATTGCAACGCTTCCCAAACACTAACCTAGCACAATCTAGCCTCCTCTTAATAGTGCGCTTGTTAAATCTAGCACAAGAGCGGCAACCAACAACGTCGTGCTCAGGCCCTAAACAAGGTATACACAATGTATGATAATCCCTATGCGGTATCTGCTTCCCACAAGAAATACAGTTATTCACTTTTTCTGACATCCGGTTAAATACTGAGGCAAGAAAAACCAAAATGTTCCAACGGGTTACTTAGCCAACTCTGTTTCGGTCTGAAACTCCGGTTTCGGAAAATCTCAGAACGCCAACCTGCACTCGCAAAATTGCTTCTGCATCGGACCATGCGGCAAAAAAGACTGAGGAAATGACGTCGGTCATGCGCATTAGTACCCTGACGTACTGACGTCAGTCTAAGGCGCCATGACCGACGTCAGCCTTATACTCTGGTATTCGGGCCGACTGGGACGCGGACTATACCCAATTGTCAGGACTGCAGCAATGGAAGACGAAGAACATCACATTTCTGCAGCGGGTTAATACTGATGTTTCCTGGGTCAAAGGTATGGGGTTTGAACCCTTCTCTCTTTTTGCTTTAGTCTGGTACTTGGTGCAGAGGGTTAAGGCTGTAAGCCACAGTTCCTGCGGTTTGATTGTCTCAGCATTCATTTGCATACTATATAATATATGACCTTTAGCACTTCATTTAACCTGACAATGCCTTCAGGAACTGGAAATTTAGGCTAGGTGCCTCAATGATCCCTTGGAATGCAAGCCTAGTAGCTACCTGTGAATTAGAGTCATGGCCGGCCTTAGGCATAGGCCAACTAGGCGGCTGCCTAGGGCGCCGGTGTTGCAGGGGCACTTTTCCAGTATTTATTTGGTGTAGGTAGACCAGGATGGGGGCACCAGGTAATGTGTTGGGGGCGCCGTGGAGCTGTTTTGCCTGGGGCACCAGTTGACCTAGGGCCGTTCCTGATTAGAGTGGACACAGTGTAAAGAAGGAAACTGATGTAATAAATAGGAACATCATCATATGATCCTTGTTATACTGAATGCGTTTTTATTTAGTGACAGTATACTGGATAGCACTAAGTCTATGAGTTTAAAGTTAATAGTTTAACTATGAATGTTTTTTTTTTAATTTAGCTTAATTTTTGCATGCAAGCAAGTGTGAAATGAATTATGTTTGCTCTACAACAGTTTGTCTAGCACTTAGTGTAGATAAGGTGGGCTATGAGGTGTTAACAAGCGATTTCCTCTAGTACATGATTTGATTTGTTTAGCCTTCACTTCTCAATGAGATATAGATGAAGTGTGGGTTAAAACAAGGATGTACAACGAGTGGATTGTTATTTCCTATGGTGGCTACTGCAGTTGAAAGAAAAAAGAAGGAAAATGAGAAGTTATGTACCTACCATAACGTTCCATGTTAGTTGTCTTCTCTCGCCTTCTTTCTTGCTTGATGGGTTCGGAGCCGATCCTCGGCTCCGACTCGGCACTTGCTAAGCTCGAGAGTCACTTTTACCAGCTCGAGGCAGCCCCATATCCCATGATGCAAGGCGGTAAGTACCCAGATCTCGTTTGATGACAAAGGGCAATAGCACCAAGCATAAACACTTCCCAAAGGAAGAAAGAAAAGCCTGCAGGATGGAAGAAGGACCAGCTCTGAATGGTCTTCAGCATAATAATTCCTTGTAGAAAAAGGTCTGTCCAGGCCTGGGGGAAGGAGGGAGGTCGAAGAAAGAAGGCGAGAAGACAACTAACATGGAACGTTATGGTAGGTACATAACTTCTCAATGTTAAGTTGTCAATCTCCTTCATTCTTGCTTGATGGGACAGCGTCCTAGCACCTCTATCCTGGGTGGCTCAATGGAACAGACTCTTGAGGACTGTAGAGCCAAAACTGGCTCTGTCCCTGGAGGCCAAGTCCAATTTGTAATGGGAAACAAAAGTATGAGGAGTGGCCCAAGTGGCGCTGCACAAATAGTGTCTAAAGGAAGTCTAGCTTGAAAGGCTGTAGAAGTAGCTAAGCTTCTAGTTGAATGTGCTTTAGGTTTTGAGCACAGCTGTTTTCCCCTGAGCCGATAAATTTCAGAGATGACAGAAGAAAGCCATCTAGATAAGGTCACTTTTGAGACAGGAAGGCCTTTCTTGTTATCAGCATAGGAAACAAAGAGTTGATCGGTTCCTAAATTGTTTAGTTCTGTCCAAATAATATCTGAGTTGGCGGTGGACATCAAGATAATGTAGTTTTGTTCGATCTGTTTGAATAGTTTGGAAAAATACAGGAGATCAATGGATTGATTCAAATTAGTCTTTGAGGCGACCTTAGGCAAAAGGTCGGATTAGTTCTCAATGATACTCTGTCTTTGTGAAAGACCAAATAGGGGTCGAACCGATAGAGCATGAAGTTCAGACACCCTCCTGGCAGATGTAATAGCCACTAGGAATAAGGTTTTCCATGAAAGAAATTTCAGGGAGCAAGAAACAGCTGGCTCGAAGGGGAAGAATCAAGGATGTCAGCACTAAATTTAGATCCCATTGAGGAGGAGGATTCCTGACTGGAGGCTTCAGAAGGAAAATTCCTTTCAAGAAGGCTCTACAAAGCCTGTGGGACATAATATTGCGATCTGCGAACCCGACATGAAAGTTCGAGATAGCAGCCAATTGAACTCTAACTGTGGAAGAAGAGGAGCCTGCATGAAAAATCTCGCTAAGAAATCCAAAACTGCCTGAACTGGGGCAGTGAAGGGATCAATATTCTTGGCTTTAGCCCAATAAGAGAAACGTTTCCATTTGCTTGTATAAATCCTCCTGGTAGAGGATTTTAAAGAAGCTACTAGAATGTCTCTAACGGGGTTAGAGATCAAAGGAAGCCTGGCTAAGGAAGGAAGTGGAGCAACCATGCTGTGAGGTTGAGAGAAGGGATAGACCGGTGCAGCTGACCGGATTGGTGAATCAGAAGATCTGGCACTGGGTCCAGATGCCACGGCTGCACCAAAAGGTGACGATGGACGAACAGAAACCAAATTTGTCGAGGCCAATAAGGAGCAATGAGAATCATTTTGGCTCTCAAAACGGTTGCTTTCTGGATAACTTGAGGAATCAGGGGAAAAGGAGGAAAGGCATAAAGAAGTCCCTGGGGCCAATCCTGGGTCAGAGCGTCTCTGGGGGGATGGCCTGGCAGAGGGAAGAGAGAGAAGAAGTCTGGGCATTTGCTGTTTTGGGGAGTAGCAAAAAGATCGCAAGATGGGCGACCCCATTCCAGAAAAATCTCTTCCACTATAGATTGCTTGAGAGACCACTCGTGAGGCATGAGAATAGCTCTGCTCAATCTGTCCGCTAAAATGTTGGTTTTCCCAGGGATGTGCGTTGCTACCAGAAACCAATGAGAGGAGATAGCCCATTGCCAAAGTCTGAGCGCTTCTCGACACAAGGGGTAGGACTTGGTTCCGCCCTGTTTGTTGATATACCAAACTACAGACATGTTGTCTGTGTGGACTGCAATTGTCCCTACGGGAAGAAAGTCGTTGAGGGCTTGCAACGTTAAAAGCACTGCTCTCATCTCTAGGACATTTATGTGCAGGTGGTACTCGAACGGTTGCCACGTCCATGAACCATCCTGCCCTGATAATGACCCCCACCCGATCAGGGAGGCATCCGTGGTGACAGTGGCTACGGGGATGGGGTACAAAGTGTCTGCCTTGGTGAATCTGGGGAGAAGTGATCCACCAAGCAAGATGATTTTTGCAAATCTGTGTCACCAGAATTTGGTGACGCATTGGAAGTTGTTGGTAAGACCACCGAGTGAACAACATCCACTGAAGAAGGCGCATGTAGAAGCGAGCCAGGGGAAGAAGAGTAATGGCCGCAGCCATGAGGCCTAATACCCTTAGAACCATTCTGGCCTGTACTTTCTTGTTGGCTAGAATGATCCTGACATGACTTTGAATGTCTGAAACTCTTTGATCTGTAAGGGTAGCTGACATCCGAACAGTGTTTAAGTTTGCGCCTATGAAAGTAATAGACTGGCAGGGCGATAAGGATGACTTTCGAAGTTGATCGAGATGCCCAAATGAGAACAAAGATTTATTGTGTAATCCCTGGCTTGAACAAGCTGATGCCTGGTGGTGGCTGAAAGGAGCCAGTCGTCGAGATACGGAAACACCTGGAATCCTTGACGTCTCAGGTGAGCCGTGACCACCGCCATGCATTTGGTGAACACTCTGGGGGCTGTAGTGAGACCAAAGGGCAGGGCTCTGAACTGGAAATGACTGGACCCCAGCCGAAAGCGGAGAAATCTCCTGGAGCGTCTGTGAATTTTTATGTGATAGTACGCATCCTGAAGATCTATTGAGCACATCCAGTTGTCCTTCTGTAAGAAGGGCAGAATTGACTGAAGAGTGACCAATCGGAATCTTGTCTTCCTCACAGACTTGTTGAGTCTGCTGAGATCCAATATTGGTCTCCCGCCTCCCGTCTTTTTGGGGACCAAAAAGAACCTTGAGTAGATTCCGGGCTCTGAATGGTCTGTTGTAACTGGCTGAATGGCTCTTTTTTGCAGTAGTTTTAAGACTTCTAACTCTGCAATTTCCCTTAGACCGGGTGGTACATCTGGAAGGGAATTTGAGGGATAGAAAGGACTTTCCTCGAAAGGAATTTTGTAACCCTCGGATATGATCGACTGTACCCATCTGTCTTGAGTGAGGGAACGCCAGGCTTCTGGGTACAGCGATAGTCTTCCCCCGACTGCCTCCAAGGAGGGACAGCCGGGCAACATCTCAGGGATGCTGAAAGGGCTTGTCAGAGAGAGACTCTCTGTTTCCCTGGTTTTGTGGACCCCCTCTGCCTCTAGAGCAGCGTCTGTTGTTGTTACCCCCTCTGCCTCTAGGGTTAAACTGACCACGTGAATCCGGCGTGACTCCTTGGGATTTGCAGAACCACATTTTGCCACCCTTCTGTCCTTTGGGGTAAGGTCTAGAAGGGGTGGGAAAACGGACTCCTGACAGAAAGAGTTTTGCCGTCCTGCTCACACCTGGTCAACGTTTCCTTCACTTGAGGGCCAAACAAAGCTGACCCATCAAAGGGAGAGTTTGTGAAGGACGCCTTAAAGGGATCTGCAAAATTACATATCCGCATCCAGGCTTGGCGTCTAAGAGCCACACCTGTACCTGCGGCCCTACTCGCTCCATCAGCAGCATATGATATCAGCCGCATGGAGGAGTTTGCAATGGAGTTAAGGGTTCCTAGCTGCGAAGCAATTTTTTCCTGAGCCCCTGCAGCTGTAGGATCCTGCACAACTTCACCTAGCTCCTTAAGGATATCCCTTTGGAGTCTGGTGAAGTGACATAGGTAGTTCAGCGAACGCATAGCAAAGGTCGCTGAAGAAAACATCCGCTTACCATATATATCCATGGTCCTAGAGTCCTTATTAGGAGGATGGACAGGTACGGAAGGATCTGCAAGTTCCTTCTTGGTGGCAGCCGCCACCACCATGGCATCAGCGGGGACACCTTTTGTGAGGAATAGCTTGTCCGACGGGGCAGTAATAAATTTAGAAGGCCTCCTAGGGACTGGCTCTACAGAGTCAGGAGCAGCCCACGCCTTTCGAGCAATAACCTGCATAAGGGGTGAAGGCGGAGACACCCAGGAGGTGGAGGGCGAGATCCAAACGCCTCCAGGTATACTGACTCATCCTCAGAGGGATTATTGGTGGGCCAGTTTCCCCTCTGTCTAAGGAGTTCTAGGATGTCTGAGAAGGAGACATCCTCAGAGGGGGATCTTGGGGATCCCTCTGACTCATCTAAGTCAGTATCTGAAGTGATAGACTCGGGGGAGTCTACGTGTTTCCTCTTACAGGTCCTCTTCCGCGGAGGATCTCCCGACAAATCAGGAGAATCCTCGGAAGAGGGGGATATTCCCAGTGGGGAAACCTGAGGCGGAGGATCTCTGGGTCCTGGAGCAAGAGAAGTGGCAGAGATGTCAACAGGCACTATAGAGGGAGGAGCTAAGGGAACAGACTGCTGGCTGAGACCAGTGGCCAGCACACTCTTCATCACCTCGAAGGCTCCCCTCCCAGGGAGGTCCGAAGAACCCGCTCCGAAGAACTAGGAACTCCAGGACCCACCGAAAGGAAGGCTCCGAGGCAGATGTCGGAGCCGAGCTCACCAAGGCCGAGGCTCCAAGGGGAAGAGCGGGCTCGGACAAGGGTCCGATGCCACTCACCCCCTCGGAGGAGACCAGGGAAGCCCGGCCACCGAATCCCTCTAAGGAAGGTCTCGAAGAGGAGATAAGAGTAGAGGCTGAAGGAGCAGAAGGGGGTATCTGTCCCTCAGCCGTAGCAGAAACCATTCCCGAAGACTCCAACTCCAAACTCTGGGGTAGAGTCGAAGGAGGAACTGCAATGGGGTGTGGACTAATAGTCGTCTGCTGAGACGGACTATGTAGCATTTGGGCCAGTGCCTGTGACTTTAGTAATCTACTGACCACTCTCTCCAAATTATGGTCAGAAAGCCTGGATGACCTTGAAGATCGGCTCCGATGGCTCCGTTCCGAGAGGAGAGGCGAAGCCGGAGCCGAAAGTATCGGCTCCAAGGAAGGGGACCTAGACCTCTTCCTCGAAGGAACCATCAGAGCCGATGAAACCACAGGAATGTCGGAGCCGACAACTTATCGGCACCGACAGGTAGCTTCGATGCATCGGCTCCAGCCGGAGCCGATCTGACCATAAAAGTAAGGGTGTCGGAGCCGATCAGAGCCAACACCGATGCCTGGGCCACATGGTGGTCGGAACCGATCGGAGCCGACACCGAAGTGGTCGAACCAGAATCGGCACCGATAGCCATCGGTGCCGAAGGTTTAGTACCAGAATCGGCTCCAGCGGAGCCGATCTCGACTCTGAATGAGTCGGGCCGAGGCCACAGGCTTGGACACAGAAGCCTGGGCCTTGGAAGACTTAGAAGTCTTAGATGGGGCCGACTTAGCCGGAGAGCCCTCCGGCTTAAGAAGGCCCCTCAAAATCAATTTATTTCTTCTTTCCTGCAGGACTCTCTGGCTAAAAGAATGACATATAGCACAGGAGTCCTGCAGGTGAAGAGGCCCCAGACAGTAAAAGCAAGAAGTGTGACCATCTGTCAGAGACATCTTCTGACAGCACGAGTCAC
This sequence comes from Protopterus annectens, assembly GCF_019279795.1. NCBI lineage: Eukaryota > Metazoa > Chordata > Ceratodontiformes > Protopteridae > Protopterus > Protopterus annectens. Next base: position 1,848,015,387 of record NC_056731.1, read on the forward strand.
ACTTCTTAAAGCCTGAGACCCTTTCCTTAGACATGGTGAATAAAACACACACACAACACCAGTCCAAGAAATTAAATTAAATATATCAAAAGGTATCAATAACAGACACACACACACACCCTAACAAGGGGGGGGGGATGGGATGGGAGAAAGTCTGACTGAAAGTTATAAGGAGACAGGGAAAATTTTTGTCAGAAAGGGACTAAAACTATGTTAAAACTAATAATTTTAAGTTTTTTTGAAGAAAGGGGCTAAAATAGTAATGTAAAAATTCACTTACCAGGTGCTGGTAAAAGGAGGACCTCATCAGCGAAGCGGCAAACGAGATCTGGGTACTTACCGCCTTGCATCATGGGATATGGGGCTGCCTCGAGCTGGTAAAAGTGACTCTCGAGCTTAGCAAGTGCCGAGTCGGAGCCGAGGATCGGCTCCGAACCCATCAAGCAAGAATGAAGGCGAGATTGACAACTTAACATACTTAAGGTTTATGATAACAGAAAATATTCATGTCCCTATGTGCATGGCATATCAAGATGATTTAATAGTTGTGGCTAGAAGAAAAGGATGTCTCAGGGAAGTTATTAAAGAAATAGAGAGGAATTTGGGTTTCAGGTGACTTGAATTAAATATGGGAACATATAACTGTAAAAGTTGCAAGAATTCCAAGGATTTATTTTTTCTAAGCAGGAAGTAAGTTATATGGAAGTGACATTTGAATGTTTTATATGTAAAATGGAAAAATGTATTAGAAAAAGTGAAGACAACAATAAATATGTGAAAGACTTTCATATTAACATATAGAAAAAAATGTATACTTACTTCATTCATATTTGTTAGGAAAGTTCATAGGTTCATAGGAGATTACTACGTCAATGGCTCTAGAGCCCTTACAACCCCAGCCATTATTCCCAAATTTGCCCAGATTTTCAATACCTAGGGGCTACAGGATGGCTTAGGTTTGTATCCATGGCTTTGGGTATTTTACAGACTGCCCCTTTCTATAAGGGACATAGATGCCACCCCAGGAGTGAATTTACGATTCCCCATCTATTGATCCAAGCTTGTGTTTGATGAGGGTCAGGCAAGGGCTCTGTTTCACATGAACAGGTAGCCTGTTCCAGACTAGGGGTAATCTCTAAGATACATATCTGTCTCTCCAGCATGTTTTGTTCACATTACAGACCAGGTTTAGATACTTGGATTGGGTAACCCTCATGCTGTTTGTTTTCTGAATGTGTAACAGTTCAATCAAGACCTGATTTGAGAATGCATTTTAGAGTAGGCATAAATCACCTGGTAATAACTGGCAGGACACAGAGTAAAGGGATAGGGCTTTTAAGTGATCTGCATAGGACATGTTGTTTTTACCCTCTATTTTTCTGTAATGCACCTCTGAGGTCACTCTAGCTGTTGCAAATGCCTGGCCAGGTACACGCTGGAATATGCATTATACTCAATTAATGGTCTAATGAAGGAAGAGTACAGTGAGGCTATAACCTCCCTGGACCTGGATGCCATGCCCTTATGTATAAGCTGTGCCACATAAAAGGCCTTCCTCATCATCATGGACACATGGTCACCAAGGCCATGGTTAATGTCTACCTGTGTACCTAGATCTCTCACCACTGGGTCCACTCATATGGGTGTGCTTTTAATGTTGTAATTTGCAGGGGTATTTGACTTCACAAAGAGTATAATTATGCATTTTTTTTGCATTTAGTTTTAGGATATGGCTCTGGTCAGAGTCAGACATTTTTGAAGGATATCTACTTCATTGGGGGATTCAATGATTGCCTCCAACTTGCAATAATCAGCAAACTTGGTCAGCCAAAGGCCAACTATATTAGCCTTAACTTCAGAGAAGTATATTTCGAAAGGAAGAGGTCCCATCACTGAGCCCTGTGGTACACCACTAATAACTGTCCTCTTGCTGGATCTGGATTCCCCCACTCTAACAACATGTGATCTTTCCATGAGCCAAATGGCTATCCATCTAGTGGCAAGGGGATTTATGCCCAATTTTGTGAGATTATCTATAATACCCAACTGAGCACTGTGTCAAATGCCTCAGCCAGGTCAAGGTAGGCAGTATGCACTGTTTTGCCATTATCCATGGCCTTGGTGACTTTCTCAAAGTCCACCAGACTGAGGAGACATGACTTGCCCTTGGCTGAACTGAACTGGGTTGTGTCCAATGTTTGGAGATTTCCTGTGTCATTTTTTTATCATCTCCATGAATATTCCTTCTGTGGCCTTGCATATGAGACTAGTCAGACTTATGGATCTGTAATTCCCTAGGTCTTTTGATAGTCCTCCCTTATGCAGAGGGATAACTGTTGATGTCCTTCACTTCCCAGGAAGAAAGCCTGTCTGAAGACTGTGGTTAACCAGAGATCCTAGTGGGCCTGACAGGTCCAAAAACTACTTAAGAGGCTTCCTTTGATATTGCTGGAACCCAGTGAGGCTGTGTTTTTAGTTTTACAGAGCATAGTGACAATCAATTGTTTTGTAATAACTGGTAGTGGAATGGTGGAGGGAATTTGAGTTGAATTTATCAGTTAGCAGATTTATTACATCTTCTGGCTGAGTATAGGCAGTGCCATTTACAACTAACTCCACAAAATGTTGAATGTAACCCTTAAGATTGGAGACATAACTAAAAAAATGCCTTATGGTTATCACGTGCTTGGGAGACTATTTTTGTCTCAAGTTGGCATATGAAGACAAGACTAGTCCTTGATTTGCTGGTTAAAGCTAATGAGAGAGTTTTTGCCCGTTGTGCATGTCCTAGCCATCTTCTGGACAGGATTTTCTTTCTTTTGTTGTATAACCTATTTATACCAGGGGTCCACCAGGGTGGCTTGTTTTTGCAGTTTGACCAAGGTTTATTTTGTTCTGGTACTGCCGTTTCTATGTAGCTGTTTATGTGGCCGTACAGTGCTTTTGTGTAGACCTCCACATAGACATCCATATTTTCTGGGTTGGGGAGCTTGCAAATTAGCTATGCAGTCACTTAATAGGCAGTAGTTAGCCTTAGAAAAGTACTTAAAGGTTCTGGGGTTAGATGAGGTATCTAGCTTTATATTTATTGTAAAGGTGACTACTTTGTAATCTGATCTAACCAGTGAGAAAAAGAAGTTATGTACTTACCATAACGTTCCATGTGAGTTGTTCATCTTGCCTTCATTCTTACAGATGGGTTTGGAGCCGATTCTCAGCTCCGAGTTGGCCTACTACAAAGCTCGAGGTCTTCAGATAGCTTAAGGCCAAGTCCCTATCCCATGATGCACCTAGAGTTACCTCAGATCTTGTTTGCTGTGTATAATAATACCATATGTCATTCTATCACCCCATAAGAGAAAGCTAAAGAAGGGTTGAGAACCAGGAAAAATCCAGCATCCCGGTCTTCGAAAAACCCTGGAGGGGGTAGGAGGGTGGGAAGGAAGAATGAAAGCGAGATGAACAACTCACATGGAACGTTATGGTAAGTACATAACTTCTTTATGTGAAGTTGTTCTATCTCGCCATTCATTCTTACAGATGGGTAGCATTCCAAGCACCACCTATCTCGGGTGGCTCACGGGAGTATGTTCTTCAGGACAGTAGACTCAAAGGAGGCCCTGTCAACTTTGTAATGAGTGATAAAGGTATGAGGTCTTGACCAAGTGGCTGCTGCACAAATGTTATCTATAGGAAGTCTGGCAGAAAAGACAGAGGATGTAGACATTGCTCTGGTGGAGTGAGCCTTAATTTTATGTTGTAAGGGCATATTAGCAGCTGAATAAGCAAATGTGATACAATCAGATAACCACTTCGACAGAGTTGTTTTAGCCACTGGCATACCTTTACTGGAGTCTGAGAAAGAAATGAAAAGCTGTTCAGATTTTCTAAAATCTTTTGTTCTATCCAAGTAAAATCTGAGTTGTCTATGAACATCAAGTTTGTGCAGCATATATTCTAAATTGTTGGAGTGGTTGGGGAAGAAAACTGGCAAATCAATAATTTGATTAATATTAGCTTCAGTGCACACTTTAGGCAAAAAAGAGGGATTAGTTCGAAGTGAGACTCTGTCAGCGTGGAAAATCAAATAAGGAGGCTTAATGGACAAAGCTTGAAGCTTTGACACTCTGCAGGCAGAAGTGATAGCTACTAAAAAGATAGTCTTCCATGACAAAAATTTGAGGTCACATGAGGAGGCTGGTTCGAATGGGGGGGGGGGAGATAATATGAGAAAGCACAAAATTTAGATTCCATGGGGTATAGGGAGATTTCACATGTGGTCTGAGATGAAAGGTCCCTTTGAGAAAGGCTTTGGATAGTTTGTGTGACATAATGTTCAATCCTTCAAATCCAAGGTGAAAATTAGAAATGGCAGCAAGTTGAACATGAACTGTTGCTGCTGCAGCTCCTTTGCTGAAAATCATAGTCAAGAACTCTAAAATGGAGGCTATAGGGGCTTGATAGCTATCAATGTTGTTTTGAGAGGCCCATATAGAATTTTTTTTTCCATTTGCTAAGGTATAACTTCCTTGTATAGGATTTATGAGAGGATATGAGAATTTTGTTTTGTCTCATTAGAAAGGTTATAGAACGTAGCTATGATGGGAATTGAAGCAGCCAAGCTGTCAGTTTCAGGGACTGAAGAAAGGGATGAAGTTCCCACGACGAGTTCATCAGAAGATCTGGAACTATGTCCAGAATCCAAAAGTCCACCAAAAGATGAAGTCGAAGGAAGGAGAACCAAATCTGACGAAGCCAATGAGGGGCTATTAGAATGATGGTCCTTCCCAGGGCTTTTACTTTCTGTAGTACCTTGGGTATCAACGGGATTGGTGGGAATGCACAGAGGAGACCCGGAGGCCAATCGTGAACGAGTGCGGCCCTTGGAGCTTTTCCCAGAGGGGGAATCAGGGCAAAGTAGCTTCTGCATTTCGTGTTCATGTGGCTGGCAAAAAGGTTGCAGCAAGGCTGGCCCCACCTGCGGAATATCCTGTCCGCTATTTCTTTCTTGAGGGACCACTCGTGAGGCAACAAAATTGCTCTGCTCAGCTTGTCTGCTATCACGTTGGATTTCCCCGGGATGTGCGCTGCTAACAGAAAGCACTGGGTGGATACAGTCCATTGCCATACTCTTAGGGTCTCGGGACAAAGGGGATAGGACCTGGTTCCTCCTTGTTTGTTCAAATACCAGACCACTGACATGTTGTCTGTCTGAATCGCAACTGCACCCAGAGGAAGGGAGTCCTGGAAGTACTGCAATGCTAAAAGTACTGCTCTCATCTCTAGGACATTGAGGGCTGTTCTTCCCTGAAAATGCCCTCCCCCACCCTATCAGGGAAGCGTCCGTAGTCACTGTGGACACTGGTAGGGGTAGAACAAAAGGACGACCTATCGTGACATGAAGAGAGCCCAACCACCACTGAAGATCCTTTTGCATGAGTTTGTGATCATTATAAGGTGAGACATTGGGAGCTCTTGGTAAAACCATTGATTGAACAACAGCCAATGCAGAATCTGCATGTGCATGTGACCCAGCGGTATGGCCAAAACTGTAGCTGCCATCATGCCTAATAATTTTAGTACTTCTGATACTGGAGCCTTGTTTTTGGATATCAGATTGTGGACCTGCCGATGGAGTAGTAAGACTCTTTCTACTGGATGTCTCAGTGTGGTGGTAGTGGTGTTCAATTCTGCTCCGATAAAAATGGTATGTTGCGATGGTGACAAGGCAGATTTTCCTGAGTTTATCTTAATGCCCAGCTGACTGCAGAGTGAAAGAGTGGTGTCCTTGGCTTGAATGAGTTGATGCCTGGTGGTGGCGGTGAGGAGCCAATCATCTAGGTACGGAAATACATGGAATCCTAAATGTCTCAGGTGAGCCGTGACCACTGCCATACATTTGGTGGACACTCTGGGGGCTGTAGTGAAACCAAAGGGCAGGGCTCAAAACTGGTATTGATTGGCTCCCAGCCAAAAGCGCAGATGGTCCCTGGATGGTCTGGCCATTTTTATGTGGTAGTATGCACCCTGGAGATCTATCGAGCACATCCAATTGTCTTTCCCTAAAAAGGGAAATATTGACTGAAGCACGACCATCCGAAACTTCTCTTTCTTGACAGATCTGTTTAGTCTGCTGAGGTCCAATATAGGTCTCCAGTCCCCTGTCTTTTTTGGAACTAAAAAGAATCTTGAGTAAGTTCCGGATCCTATCTGGTCTGCTGGGACTGGTTGGATGACTCTTTTTCTTAGCCCCATTTGGACCTCTGTTGTTGCCTTTTCCCTGTAAATGGGTAGAATGTCCGGGATTTTTCTTGTCAGTGGAGGGGGTGTGGCGAAAGGAATGAAATATCCTCTGGAAATGATACTTTGTACTCAGTTGTCGTTTGTAATTTTGTGACAGGCGTCTGGATACAAACATAAGCGACCCCCAACTGCCTCCAGAGTAGGATAGTTGGGCATCCTTTCAGGAGTGCTGGTAGGGCTTCCCAAAGAAGTGATCTCTGTTGCCCTGGTTTTGCAGACCCCCCTCTAACGCGAGGGTGGCGTCTTCCGTTATTGACCCCTCCTCTGCCCCTGGAGGGAGGTTCACCACATGTGTCCTGAAAGGCTCCTTGGGCTTTTGGGAACCACATTTTCCTTCCCCTTTGACCCCTGAGGTAGGGTCTGGTAGAGGTGGAAAAACAGACTCCGACGGCAGACAGAGTCTTTCCTTCTTGCTCATACCTGGTCAAAGTTTCCTAAACTTTGGGCCCGAAAAGGGACGAGCCATCAAAATGGGTATTAGTGAAGGATGACTTGAAGGGCTCCATGAAGGAAAACAAGCGCATCCAGGAGTGTCTCCTAAGAACAATTCCTGTACCCGCTGCCCTGCTCGTTCCATCAGCTGCATACAAAATGAGGCGCATGGATGAGTTAACTATGGAGTTGAGGATAGTAAGCTGGGAGGAAACTTTCTCTGAAGCTCCTGCAGCTACTGTACCTGAGGGTATCTCCCAGCTCTTTAATGAGATCTCTTTGCAGTCTACTAAAATGGGTTAGATAGTTGAGCATAGTGCAAAGGTCGCTGAACTGTAAGTGCGCTTGTCATATCTATCCATGACCCTAGAATCTCTGTTAGGAGGATGGATAGAAGAGGAAGTCTCTGAAATTTCCTTTTTGGTGGCTGCCGCCACCACCATGGCATCAACTGGCTCACCTTTGGTCAGAAAAGATTTGTCCTGGAGAGCAGAGATAAATTTATTAGGCCTCCTAGGGACAGACTCCATGGTGTCCAGAGATTCCCACACCCTTCGTGAGACCAGCGGCATGAGCTCATCGAAGGGTGGAGACACCCAAGAGGTGGAGCGCTGAAACCCGAAAGCCTTCAGGAGAACCGACTCATCTTCAGTAGGGTTGGTGGACTGCCAGTCACCCCTCTGCCTAATGATTTCTAATATCTCAGCAAAGGAGATCTCCTCAGAAGGGGGCTGTGGGGACCCTTCTGATTCATCCAAGTCGGTATCAGATGTCAGGGACTCCTGTGGGGAGTCTAGATGCTTCCTCTTACAAATTCTCTTCCTGGGAACCTCATCAGTGGAGGCTTCTGGTGAGGTCTCGGAAGAGCAGGGGCCACCCAATGGGGCTTCCTGAGGCTCTGGGTCTCTACGCTTGGCAAGGATCTGTGAAGCAGAAGCAGACACAGGCGCTTTAGGGGAGGAGGTAGCCAGACCTGAAGTTGAAGATGTCTTTAGGAGACATAATTCTCCTCATAGCTTCGAAGGCACCTCTGCTCCGATGTGAAGGGACCGATGGATCCAAGGAAACCGTCGATACCCCCGGCACCGGGACAGTGGGCTCCAAGCCAGAGGTAGGAGCCAAGCTCATCCACTCTGAAGCCCTGAGAGGCAGATTCAGAACCGACAAGTCAGTCCGACTATCCTCCCTGGACCCGACCAGAGAGTGACGGCTCCTAGATTCCTCGATTGGCGCTGAGGAAGTCAGAGTAAATGTAGCCGAAGACACTGGAACAGGCGTCAGCTCGAAGGATCCACGATCAACAAGTCCGACTCCTCCAGCTCCAAAGGACCAGTATGGCTCAGAGGAGTTAAGAGTAGTAGCTGGTAAGAGGGCCTTCAGTTCTGAAGCTGCTTGGGTCGAAGCCGATAAGAATTTTGCAAAGGCTGGTGCCTGTAAAAGCATCTGCACCACACGATCCACATCCAAATCGGAAAGGCTAATCGAAGACCGAGATGAGTGGATAGGGGGTGGTACAGACTGTAGTAGTGGAGACTTAGGCACTTCGGATACCGGTTCCAAAACTGGGGACCGGCTCCGAAAGGATAAGATGGTCGGCTCCGAGGTCTGTGGAACCGGCGTCGAAGACGTTTTCAATTTCTTATTTTCAGAAGTCTTGGAAGACTTTGAGGACTTACTGGATCCATCTTGGTCGTTCAAAGCTTCTTGGAAGGAAGGTTTAAGTAAATCGCTGTCAATCAATTTTCTCTTTCTCTCCTGGAAAACACTAGAAGAGAAAGAATGACATATGCAGCAGCTTTCTTCGAGATGCAATGCTCCCAAACAATAAACACAGTTTACATGACTGTCGGTGACAGACATTTTCTGCCCACATTTAGGGCATTTTTTAAATCCCGATTTAGGGTGGTTGTCTTGGTCAGCCATACTGTAACACACAGAATCTAAAGAGAGTGCTGTAAAACTGGACACACCCAAAAAACAATAATCACACAAGCCCTTAAAAGACTATGGGCTAAATAGTAGTCACGCGCACACACACACACACACACACACACACACACACACACACACACACACATACACATACACACACACAAACTGTTTATCTAAATAGAAGATAGATAAATATATCTAAGTTTTGACTGGAAGTCACTATCTAAAGGCACACAACAATACTATACACTATTATTTCAAACTCTAAAATCTAAACTTTAACTATTTTAAAGCTGTGACAAAAGGTCACTATGTAAGCACACACTATAATCTAAACTAGTAACAAAGATAGCTGTGACAGAAAGGTCACTATCTAAACACACTCTAAGTATCTAAACTATTATTTTAGAAAGAATTATTAATATTATGAAAAACAGTAGAAGAAATAAGTTTTTTACTGGCCCGAGCTAACGAGAAAGTACAGTTGTGTACACTTACCATAAATGTAGATGTTCGAGTGTATTCACTGTTACAGTCATCACATTTGGGTTATCTGCCTGCAGGTAGCCCTCAGCTGGCCTGAATACCAGAGTCTTCGGATTCTTGCGTCGGATGCTGCCTCTTCTTCCATGATGTCAGGTCGTCAGGGGTATAAAACATGCAGCCGACGCCATTACATCAGTTTTTCTTGCCCCAGATGTCAGGTGCTCCCACAATGGGAAGCAATTATATGTTATGGTACACCTCCATCAAAAAGAAAATACACCAGAAAAACTTAGTCTCTGGATCCACAGTAGGATTCTTGAAGAGGAACTTGTGACAGTCAGATATTCTGTAATACCTGTCAGGTTTTCTGGGAGCTGGAGGGAAAGTGTCTGGGGAAAGGCTAGATTCCAAGAAAGCATCATCTACAATGTCCAGAACAGGAGGAATAGCTAAAGGCCTGTGTTGAGGAAGGAGTAAGAATTCACTAAGTCTCATTTTGGAGTCAGAGTAATCCTGTCTTTCCCAGTGGAAATGCTCCCTAAGAGTGTGCAAGGTTTCACCAAAAGAAAAATCCTCTGGAGGGGAAGCAGAGGGAATGGAATGCTCTGCATCAGAATCCTCATAGGTAGATAAGGGCAAATCCTGGTAATCAGAAGGAGCAGAAATATCAGATTCCTGATCAGAAGAATCAGAAGGAAAATCAGTTCTAGGTCTCTTAGAGGGGGGAAGGCTGGCTTCCCTTAATTAAGGTAATAAGGTCTTCACCCATTCTATGCATTTGTTTTTTAGGCATATGGGCCTGAGCCTGCGGTTTGGTCATCGGTTTTCTAGGCGTGGTGTGAGTTTTAGGTCTGGATGAAGATGATGGCGTCGGTTTAAAATGCAAGCCTGTAGGCCTAAATACACCATCAGAAGCCAGTGCCTGCACAGCGGCTCCGGACCCATCCAAGGTAGAGACAACCACAGGTTCCATAGTCGAAGAAGCATCTCACAGCATACTGGACTCTGAATGGGTCTCAATAGAGGCCTGCGAATCTGAAGTAGCGGGTATCAGGGGCTGCGAAAGCGCCTCACTGAGTACTGGCAGACTGGCGACTAGCTTAACAGAACCGTCGTCGGCAGTTTTGGACCTATGCGGTCTGTCTCTGTCTTTATCCTTACGTTTTTTTGGAAGATCGGTAGTCGGATGTCTTAACGAAGTCATTTCGGAGTACTGAGACCGAGATTGAGACCAAGTACGAAAGTAATTTGCTGCAAAGATAGCCCGACGACGAATAGTTCGGGGGTTGAAAAAGGCACAAAACCGACAGTGGGGGACGTCATGGTCTGGGCCTAAACAGGGGATGCAGTACGAATGAAAATCTCTATGAGGTATTTGCTTTCCACAGGTAAGACAATTGTTAACTTTTACTGACATCGGCTGGAGAAAGAAAAAAGGATCCCCAACGGGGTACTTATCTTTTTTTGAAGACTTCGGATCTGAAACCAGAAAACGAAAATTTCAGGAGTCGGACGACCGACACTTGTGAACTGCTTCTGCTTCGGGCACGGCACGGCAAGAAAGACTGATGTAATGGTGTCAGCTGCATGTTTTATACCCCTGACGACCTGACATCATGGAAGAAGAGACAGCATCTGAAGCAGGAATCTGAAGACTCTGGTATTCAGGCCGGCCGAGGGCCACCTGCAGGCAGATAACCCAAATGTGATGACTGCCATAGTGAAACATGAAGAACATCCTCCGATCTACTGCAGTGGCACACTAGATCTGGGGTAACTCTAGGTGTATCATGGGATAGGGACTTGGCCTCGAGCTATCTGAAGACCTTGAGCTTTGTAGTAGGCTGACTCATCTGTAAGAATGAACGGCGAGATAGAACAACTTCACATTATTACACTTGGGGGGATGAAACACTCCCCATGTTTTTGAGTACAATGTCAAGGATATTTGTACTCTTACTGAGAGTGCAGACTAGCTGTTCCAATGCAATTGCATTGACAATGTCTAGTTTTTGAGCCTGCATGTTAGTGGTTGTGTAAGCTTCCCAGTTAATGGGGGGGGGGTGGGGGTAGTGGAAATCACCAATGAGTATGGTGTAGGACTGAATGGTAAGAGATTTTAATACACTCAGGTATGATGAACGGTTTTCCTGGGTCATGGTGGGGGAACCTGCAGCTATCAAGGATATGGTAAGGGATTTTACCTACAGTTAGTTGGAGATGGAGTAGCTCAAGCGTGTCATACTGTTTGTCCAGTCTTGAGGTGTACTTATCTTTTATGCAGAGTGACACACTTCCACCTTTTTCCTTTCATGTACAATGGGTGGTCTGAATGTATGGAAAGGATTATAGCCTTACATTGCCAGAGTGATTTATACACCTTTGAACAACGTTTCAGTAAATGCACAGATGTCAGCATTATCCAGGGTGTGGTTTGCTTCCAGGGAGTGTAATTTTTTTTGTCGAGATTCCTAGCACTGAGCAGCAGAATATTCACCTTATCATGAGTACATTATGATAGGTTGGAAGGTTTATCTCTTTGGCAATGCCCCCAAAAAGACACTATAGTGGCGGATAATGACTTTGTTACTATCCAAAAGCATAGTAGTGACAGGTACTGACCATACCTCGCAGAGCAGAATGACTTGTCAGTCATGTTTTCTCAGGCTGACAGATAACTGACTCCCTTGGTTTGCTTCTAGGGAGTATATATTTTGTTGAGACTCCTAGCACTGAGCAACAGAACCCTCACCTTATCATGAGTACATTTTGATATGCTGAAAGATTTATCTGTTTGGCAAAGCCCAAAAAAATACACTATAGAGGTGGATAATGACTTGGTTACTATCAAAAGCATAGTGATGACAGGTGCTGACCATCCAATACAAAGCAACATGGCTTGTCAATCATGATTTCCCAGGCTGACAGATATTTGAGTCAATTGGAGTGACACCTGCAGCTATGCCAGTTATTAAAATCAATCGTTTTCTGTTGGCATTGTGGCATCATCCCTGGAGAAGGCAAAATGCTGCTCAGTGTCAAGCTCATATCAGCCTACAACATATATTCTGAGAGCTCAGTCATGTTTCTCTTCATACAGTCCAGGGAGGTATGTCTCAGGTCATTTACACCAACATGGATTATGACTATGACTTACTGGTAACTGTGTTTCTTTGCCCTGAGTGCTTGCATAATCTGGCATGTCCAGCCCCTGACTGGCAACTTACTGTGTCCTAATCCTTATTCAGCCTGGTGAAAGGGACATCAGTGTGTCTCACAATGGAGTTTTACTGGGTTGTGTGGCCTTATCCTTTAAGGGCTCAATAACTGAGACACCATGTGGAGTAGTTTTATGTGTTGTGGTGGGAGTTGTCTTGTTTGTGTGCACTCAGAGTTGTTGATGACAGCATCTGGGAAGCATTTGAGGTTTGAGTAAGTTACATGTCAGCACCTCCACAAATGTGTGTCTACGTGTCTGGTCCCTAGTTAGCATAGTGAGTGTTATGTCTGTGATACTGATGACCTGTTTGACATTTCTTGTGACTGTATGTGACAGTCTTGCCTCCAGTGAAATCATGTAATTATATCTTTCCCATACTGTATTCATCTGTTCCAGAGTCGTTGTCAGTAAACATGAGGCATCTGCTACATTGCCTCAGGATGCCGGTGTCCACCAAACTGGCTGCAGAGATAGCAGGAAAGTGCCTATCCATGGCTGCCAGTGCTTAATATGTGTTTTACAAGAGAACAGAATGGGGTATTTGCAACTGGAAGAAGTTTGGCTGCTTAAAGTAGGGTAATGTACAGCTAACTGCTATAACGATGCAGCTCAGTATTCAAACCAGCAGCTCATCAAGCAGTGTGAGACTGTAGAAATTTCAGAGAGGGTACTTATAAGTTTGCCCGCTGTAATAAAGTAACCTACAGCTTACTAAATGCATTGATGTTGCTCAAAGAGCAAGCCAGTTTCTTCTTGAGCAGTGCGAGACTGTGGGAAATTTCAGTGATAGTTGTTATAGGGATAAATACAACTTCTAGGTGCTTGCAACTATACAGGGCACTGCTAACCACCACTGCTCAAAGTGCAACATCATGCAAATGAGAGCCTTATATACACGTTGGAAAAAAAACTTTTGAACTAGGTTTGTCCTAAGGCCAATCAGATGAGCACACAATAAGCTATCCACAAGCAATTCCTAGCTCAGAAAGGTGAAATCAGCTGTCTCACACCACAGTTGTGCAGACATTTAACCGCTTAATGCAGAATTGACTGGTTTGGAGACCAAGTGTTAAGGAACCACAAAATAGATACCTAAAAGCACGGGCATCAACAGATACAATGTATTTGTATGGACGGCACAGTGGTGCAGTGGTTTGCGTTGTCGCCTCACAGCAAGAGATTTTCTGGTTTGATTCTTGGCTGGGGTGCCTTCTGTGTGGAGTCTGCATGTCCTCCCTGTGTTTGTGTGGGTTTCCTCTGGGTGCTCCGGTTTCCTCCTATGTTACAAAGACATGCGTTTGGAGTGTTTCTCCCTGGTCCTCCATTGAAAATTGGCTTGTTCCAAGTTGGTCTTACCCGGTAAACAAATGTTAAATAAATAAATAAATTTAGAGCATTACAAATGCAGAACAGCAGTCCTTACAGCACTGAAAAATGCAACTTAAAACTCTAAGCAAGTGCAGGAAAAAATAAGTAGCACACGAATCTTTAAAAATGCAGTGAAAACGAGTAGTAAATGTGCAAAATAAAACTTAAAATTGTTTTTCTTGCCAAGGATAGCTTCAGATGCAAGCAAAATTCCTCAAACTCTCTGATGTCATCACCAAATGCTGAGCAGCTCTGATTATGTGAGCCAAGACTTATACAAATACAAGACTTATATACAAGGTGAAAAAAGCAACTTTTAAACTAGGTCTGCCATCAAGCTAATCAGATAAGCATACAGTAAGCTTTCCACCAGCAATTCCCAGCTCATACAGCTGAAATCAACCGTCTACTGCCACAGCAGTGCAGACTTTTAACTCTCTTACTATAAATTTGACTGGTTTGGAGCCCTAGTGATAGAGAATCACCAGATATATGCCTAAAAGCACTGGCAACGACAGATGCAATGCATTCAGAGCACTGTGACTGTAAAACAGAAATCCTTACAGCAAAGCAAAAATGCAACTTAAAACTTTAAGCATGCTCAGGAATTAAAACAGCACAATAATTTTCAACAATGCAGTGCAAACAACTAGTAAAAGTGCAACATAAATACATAAAATTGTTTTTCTTGCCAAGGTTGCCTTCAGATGCAAGCAAAATTCCTCAAAATCCCTGGTGGCAGAACCAAATGCTGAGCAGCTCTGATCAAGTGAGCCAAGACACTTGCAAATGTGAGGCTTATATATAAGCTGAAAAAAAAAATCAACTTTTAAACTAAGTTTGCCCTCAGACCGATCAGATAAGCGCACAATAAGCTTTCTACCACCAAATCCCAGCTCTGATAGGTAATATCAGCCCTCTCCTGTGGCAAGTTAGAATATACGGGTGGAATGTGCAGTTTTCCAGTTAAATTGAAAAAAAAAAAGAATTATTGGAAACTGTTTTCAAGTAGGGAATTCTATACTGTAATGCTGAAGAGGGTGGTTTAGATTTAAATAATCTGCATTTCTACCTTCTTCACATTTGTTCTGGATTTAAAAAAAAATAATAATCACAGGGAAGAAGATGTTTCAAGACAAATTTTATCGGAAAAGTATAAAGAATATGGGTGCAAGGGAGAAAAGGAAAAATATGAGAGTCATGATTGTTCGGCATCTACTTTTCTGAAGTACAAGCAAACACAGGAGGGTTATGGCTGACAAAGTTTGCAGATGACTGCAAACTGGGCGCCATAGTCGAAAACACATCTGACACAGATATCCTCCAGAAGGGCCTCACAGAAACGGATAACTGGTGCCAGAGCCATGGCCTGAAGTTAAACGCCAAAAAATGCATAGTCATACCCTTCGGGAAAAACAAGGTTACCCCTAGCTACCATATAGGTGGCAATCCACTGAGCACAGAAAAAGTCATCAGAGATCTGGGGACCCAGGTTGACAGTAGCCTTTCGTTTGACACTCATGTTGCTAAAGTAGTTAGGAAAACCTTCTATATCACCCACCTGATCATGAAGGGATTCACATCTAGATCAAGGGAGGTCATCGTCCCCTGTACTCATCACTCATTAGACCTATGATTGAGTACAATGCCCGTTCGAATGTATCTGACCAGACACCTGCTGCAGCTTGAAAGGCCCCAAAAGTTCCTCACCAAAAGGATAAAGGGTCTCAAAAATATGTCTTATGCTGCCCGACTGAAAGAACTCCAGCTCTATTCAGTCTCATACCGCTTGCTCAGAGGTGACCTGTGCCTGACATATAAGGCCATGTCAAACCCAGATTTGATGAATATGCTTCACCTCAAAAAATCTAGATCCCTCAGAACCACAAGGGCGGAGACTTAAACCTTGACACGGTTATAAATAGAACGTGCTGGAGGGACAGATTCATCACCCAGAGACTCCCTATGCTGTGGAACAAAATCCCGGTACATGTGAGGCAGAGCACCTCTCTGGCCTTGTTCAAGAGGAATCTTGACCAATGGATGGGAGATTGCAGATATACCCCAGGGATTACTTCAGTGTCACTGCTTGACAGAGGCACAGCAAAATGATAGGCATAGTTTTTATTCAAACTAAAGGGGTGGCGAAAGCCACATAACTATGGGCTAGGCTTATAAATGCCCTTGGGCAGATAGCCTAGTATGAACCTATGAACCTATGAAATGATAGAATATTATGAAAGAATGATAAGAAGCAAGATTAACTGGAATGATGAACACAGAAACAGAAAGTATGGAATAAACAAGTAATTAATGGAAAGGTTTTATTATATACAATTATGGGAAGATGAATATGAAATA